>NC_081560.1:133063655-133127305 GCF_022355385.1 Mustela nigripes
AAAATATAAGACAATTGAAAATAATAAAGCTATAAGTATCTTCCTAAGACTTTTAAAAAATAGTGATTTCTTCAACTCTTGGATTCATAATTAAATTATAAAAATTTGGCAGGCGTAATGTCATCAAAATGGCAACACAGGTGTTCTGACTTATTCCCCCTCACAATAACAACTAATATCTACTCAAGAATGCCATTGAGAGAATCCTAGAATACAGGGGTAAGGCTGAAGCATACCACTCTATCACAAAGACTAACGCAAACTGCATTAGAAGGGTAAGAAAATTGGCTACACAGTGTTCCTCCCCCCAAGAACAGTAGAGCACCACATAGAGAGGTCTCCCCTGAGCCTCTGGCTCCTCCAATAGGAAAATGCAATCATGGGGTAGAGCCAGTCTCCCCCAAGAATATGCCTCACTTGGTGGAGCCCCTACTCTGATCTTGCACCATGGGGACTGCAGGGAAATCTGTGAGGCCCAGTCACTGAGATTTTTATATCAAGGAGCAGAGGGGTGAGAGCTTGGAACAACCAGCACATGGATCTTGACAGACTGAATTCATACTGCAATGTCCAAATTGTAACCTCAGTCAAGAGCTTTGCTTATCTGCAGACTCAAGTTGGGGGCACATTCTAACAGGCAACACAGCAGGATACAGGTCTGCCTGATTTAGACCCTCAAATGAGGTTTTATTTTTGGCCATCAAGCCCAGTTTGTCCACACCAGGCAATGTGCTGAATCACAGCTCCACCTGCTGTGAAAAGTCCGTCCCACTCCTGTCTGACTATAAGCACTGGTGACAACTTCTGGAAACTGTGCGACCCAGCTACACTTGAGCCAAAAGGCATGCAGGCAGAGATGATTACTTCCACAGCAAAGCCAGTACTGGGTTTGGAGACTTCTTGTGCTATGACTAATTCATAGACAAGGCTGAGGGTAGCTCCCAGTCTTTCCTAATTAGAGAGCCTACTTGGTAAGTTGAGAGTAGCCTGGAGTGCCCTGTTCCCCTCCCATCAAGTCAACAGAGTTGAGACACAGCCCACCTACTGTGAAGAGTATCTTCTGGCCCCATCTAACCAGAAGGGCTGGCAAAACCATCTTAAGCTGTGTAACCCAATGTTGTTTAACCTGAGAGAAGGGAAGACAGAGTTGATAGTTTGCAGAGCAAAACTAGTAGTCCTGTTTGGCAAGGTAACTGGGGGTGTGAGTCAGCTTGAGTTCAACAAAGAAGTTTACTAATTTTAAAGTTGTTTCCCCCACTGTGCCCAGGTGGAGAATCTAAGTCACAGCCCTACTCATTGCTGAATACAGCCTTTAGCCGGTCCAAGCAAGCAACCTAATCAGAGCTATGAAGTTGCATAGCCAATCCAAAAGCCCTACATACAGTGGTACCTGAACAGAGAGCACAGCCCATGGCTTCCCTGATCTATATAGCAAAATCAGTGGTTTCACCTGACTGGAGAGTTCAGTGTACAGTCAGACCTGTTTTGGACATCCAAACAATGACCCAGGATGAGCCCTGGGTCTCATCCTGTTTCCCTGATAGGAAAAGGAAGCTAATTCTTTATTTTTTTTTAATGAAAGATTTTATTTATTTACTTATTTGTCACAGAGAGAGAGAGAGAGTGTGTGTGCACAAGCAGGCAGAGTGGCAGACAGAGGTAGAGGGAAAAGCAGGCTCCCAGCTGACCAAAGAGCTTGGGATCATGACCTGAGCTGAAGGCAGTGGCTTAACCAACTAAGCCACCCAGGCAATCCCAGGAAGCTAATTCTTAATTCCAACTACTCTTGTATATAGTACCATCCCAATGATCTTGTAAGCCTATCAGAGAATGTAGGTAACTACAAAGCCTGTTCTACAACTTCACTTGGGTAAGGCACAGACCCAAGCAGTCCTATCCAACTGTCCTCAGCCAGTGCCACACAATCTATCTTCATTTCCTGAGCTTGAAATGTTGTCTCATCCAAAAATATATCATAGTAGTAGTCGTCTCCACCTCTGTAAACACATTACCAGCAAACACATCTGGAAACACAAACTGGGCTGATTGGTGAAACATTATTTCAGCCAAAGGAAACCTGTAAAGACTGAAAGAGGAACCCCATTATTCAAATGTGCAGATATAAATCTAAAGAATCAAGGATCACAAAGAATTGTAAATATGACAACATCAAGGAAAACTAATAAAGCTGTAATAACTGACCCTAAAAAAAAAAAAATGGAGTTCTATAAACTGTCAGACAAAATTCAGAATAATCTTAAGGAAGTTTAATGAGTTATAAGAAAACACAAAGAGACAAGACAAAATTCGGAAAAAATGTATGGCAGAAATGACAGGTTTGACAAGGAGAGAGCAATCACACACACATATAGACACACAAAATCCTAGATCTGAAAATACAACAACTGAACTGAAAAATTCAATAGAGAATTTCAAAAGTAGACTCAACTATACAGGAAAAAGAGTCAGTAATTTGGGGGAAAGAACACTAGAAATTACTCAGGCAGAGGAGCAAAAATAAATAAATAAAGGAAAAGAGTGAAGACAATGTAAGGAAATTAGGCCTAATTAATGAATTCAGTGCAATTGCAAGATATTTAATTAAAATACAAAACTCCATAGTGTTTCTATATACACTAATGACAAAATTTCTAAAGAAGAAATAGATTGATCTTATTTATAATAGGATCAAAAACAATAAAGTCATTAGACATAAATTTAACTAAGGAGGTAAAAGATCTCTATGCTAAAAACTATAAAATATTGATGAAAGAAATTGAAGAAGACATAGATAAATGGAAAATTATCCCATGTTCATGGATTGGAAAAGTAATATTGTTAAAATACCAATATTACTGAAAGTCTCTATAGATTCAATGCAATCCTTTTCAAGATTCCAATGACATTTTTTTTTTCACAAAAGTAGAAAAAACACTCCTAAAATTTATTTGGAACTACAGAAGACTCCAAATAGTCAAAGAAATTCTGACAAAGGAAAACAGAACATGAAGTATTACACTTCCTAATTTTAAGCTACGCTATAAAACTATGGTTCTCAAAACAGTAAATAGTATTGGCATAAAAACAGACAAACATATCAATAGAATAGAATAAAGGGCTCAGAAAGAAACCCAAGCATATATGCTAATAATTGTCATATATAAACATGAGTATACGACTGATATTTGACAAGGGAATCAAGAATATTCAATGGAGAAAATGTAGTTTTTTCAATAAATAGTGATGGGATAATTGGATATTCACATGTACAATAATGAAACTAGACCCATATCTTATAACACTCAAAACTAACTAATAGTGGATAAAAGACTTAAATGTAAGACCTGAAACCATAAAACCTGTTGAAGGCAACACAGCAACAAAGTTCCCTGACATGTGTGGAACTGTCACACATCTTATGACATGACATCTTATGTCATGATATGACATCTTATGACATCATAAGCTACAAAATAAGAAAAAAAGTAGTGGAAAACATCAACTAAAAAGTTCTGTACAACAAAGAAACCATAATCAAAGTGAAAAGACAACTAATGGAATGGAGAAAATATTTGCAAAGTATCTTTCTGGAAAGGGGTTAATTATCAGAACATATAAAGAACTCATATAACTCAATAGTGAAAAAATAAATAAAGCTAAAAACAAAAACCTCAAAAACTGGGCAAAGGATCTGAATAGACATTTCTCCAAAAAAGATATACAAAAGGCCAATATGTTGAAAAGATGCTCAACATTACTAGTCATTAGAGAAATGCAAATTAAAACCACAATGAGACAGCATCTTATGCCTGTCAGAATGACCATTATCAAAAAGACAAGATAAAAATGCAGGTGTAGATGTGGAGAGCAAGGAACCCTTTGCACTGTTGATGGGATTGTAAACTGGCATAGCTACAATGGAAAACAGTATATAGAATCCTCAAAAAACTGAAAACAGAACTACTATATGATCCAACAGTTTCACTTCTAGCATATAACCAAAGGTAAAAATACTGAATTGAAAAGATATCTGCACCCCCAACGTTCACAGTAGCATCATTTAAATCGCAAAGCCATGGAAACTACCCACGTGTCCACTGATGGATGAATGGATAAAGAAGTTGTGGTATACATGCATGTACATGCACACACACATGCATACACACACACGTGCGCACACACACACACAACACAATGAAATATTATTCAGTCACCAAAAAAAAGTAAATCACGCTATTTACAACATGAATGGGTCTTAAGAGTCATTAGGCTAAGTGAAATAAGTCAGAGATAAACAAATACTTTATGGTCTCGTTATGTAGAATCTGGAGAGAAAAATCAATCAATCAGGAAAAGAGATTATATTTGTGATTACCAGAGGCAGGAGGGTGGGGAACATAGAAACTGGAGGAAGGTGATCAAAAGGTAAAAACTTCCAGTGTAAAATAGGTAAGTACTATGGATGGATGACTATAACTAGCACTGCTGTATGATACATAGGAAAATTATTGAGAATGAATTCTTAGAGTTCTCAACACAAGAGAAAAACTGGTTTTCCTCTATTCTTTCCTTCTTCTTCTTCTTCTTTTATTTTTTTAATTGCATCTGTATGTATTTTGGTAATCATTTCACAACATAAGTAAATCAAATCATCATGCTTTATGTCTTAAACGTATACAGTAATCTCAATAAAACTGGAAAAAATATTGGCTTCTGTCTAATCTAAAATGTTTCAACCCTTTTATCACAACAAAAACATTAACTGCCCATATCTCTTAAACATCTTGCCAAAGCCAAAACCATCATGCTTTCCAGCATATTACCAACAAGCCTGTTTCTCATAGTAGTTCAAAATTTCTCATTCTAATTCCAGTTTTATATAGTTCTTGACTTAAAAAGATCTAAAAAATGGGCGCCTGCGTGGCTCAGTGGGTTAAAGCCTCTGCCTTCGGCTCAGGTCATGATTCCAGGGTCCTGGGATCGAGCCTCACATCGGGCTCTCTGCTCATCAGGGAGTCAGCTTCCTCCTCTCTCTCTGCCTGCCTCTCTGCCTACTTGTGATCTCTGTCTGTCAAATAAATAAATAAAATCTTTTAAAAAAATCTCAAAAATAAAATTATGTATTCTGTCATTTGTAAAATGTCTCCTGTACTTTTAAAAGTTTAATAACAAAAAAGCATGATGATACATATATGTAATATAAAATGTCAAGTCTCAACTGCTTCCATTGAGTATGCTTAAGTTTATCATACATCCTTCCAGGTCCTTATCATTAGTGTTCTTTTAAAAATAAAACCAAAAAATTAAATGTTATATATTTTATTCTTTAACATTCGTTTTTTCCACTTACAACTACATATGAGAGATATTAGTACCAATAGGGTCTACTTTATTCCTTTTAACAATGGCTTCAACCCCAAATGCAGCTGAATAATAATTATTTATATCCTTTTATACAGATATTTCATTTCCACTTTTATTGCTACTATACAGAGTATAATTATCTTTGTATACATACCCTTGTCCGTATGTGAAATAACTTTGTAAGACAAATTCCTAAGATAGGAAATGCTGGATCAGCACATTTTCAATTTTGGGAGAGTCTACCCAATTGCCCTCAGAAAGTTTTCATGAATCCACACAATAAAGTAATAATCTTATCAACAGTGAAAAAAATGTGCTGAAAAATGAGTCTTTATATTTTTTGCCAAACTGATGGTGAAAACCAGTATCTCACTGTATTTGCTTTTATAGGATATATGTATTTTTTTTCTTTTTTCTTTTTTTTTTTAAGATTTTATTTATTTATTTGGCAGGCAGAATCACAAGTAGGCAGAGAGAGAGGAGGAAGCAGGCTCCCTGCTGAGCAGAGAGCCTGATGTGAGGCTCGATCCCAGGACCCTGGGATCAAGACCTGAACTGAAGGCAGAGGCTTTAACCCACTGAGCCACCCAGGCGCCCCTATGTATTTATTTCTGTGTGAATTTTCAACTCCAGTAGCATTCAGAAATTTCTGTATTTGTATATTTTATGCAATTAATATTCTTCAAATCCTATTCATATCATTTTGTGTAATTTTCCACTGAACTCTTTATCAATGTAACCCAAACCCCAGCAATAATTGCTAGATCTGTGGTCAAAAGAGGGTAGGGTAAAACCACATTGCTTTTTATTTCTTTGTCCTCCCAACATTTGACTTCAGTTGTAGAAGTCCTTAGCCAACCCAGGTAACGAATGACCCAGCTTTCTGACTGAAAAACTGACTAGAAAACCGTAGGGACCAGGAAGATGAAAGGGAAGGATTGCTGAAGTAAATGGCTTTACTAAATGCTGGGTGAACTTGTGAACTCATGGTCTCAAGTCCAGGTATGGATCTCATCTTAATTAACATAACTGAATGGAACAACAGGCCCCTCTCAGATCTGAGACTAACTACACACAAACATGGAGACCTCTAAATAGGGGAACAAAGGTTTAAAAATTTAACAGACATTGGAACACAGCCATTAGGTGAGAAGAAACTTGAGGTCTAAACCAAAGGAGGTCAACCCCTTAGTCAAACAAAAATAGAAACATCCTCCATAGGAGTTAAAAACAAAAACAGGGGCACTTGGGTGACTCAGTTGGTTAAGGGACTGCCTTTGGCTCAGGTCATGATCCCGGGGTCCTGGGATCCAGTCCCACATCAGGCTCCCAGCTCCATGAGGAGTCTGCTTCTCCCTCTGACCTCCCTTCTTATGCTCTCTCACTTCTCACTCTGTCTCTCTCTCTCTCAAATAAATAAATAAAATCGTCTTTAAAAAAAAAGAAAAAAAAGGAACCAAAATATCCTCTTGGTGGCTGAATAGCAGCAGTGTGGGCCTGCGGTCTGGCCTGGCCTAAGGGCTCTGGTGTTGGGGTGTCTGGAGCCTGTGGAGGGAGCAGAGAGAGAGCTGAGGATCTCTGTTAGGGCCACTTGCTGGATTGTCAGCGGAGGCCTTAGGGGTGGTGGGGGCTGAAGCCCAATCTCTAGAGGCCCCAAGCCCTTGGGGCTGGAGCCTGACTCCGCTGCCTAGGGTCTCAGGCCACTGACCCTAAATAGCAATTATGTGACGAACACGGGAGGCTGACTGTGCTACCCTGCACTGGCCACCCTCAAGGGACAGGGCACCTTGCTCAAGGCCAGGTTCAGCAGCAGCACCTAGGTGCTCACAGATACAGGAAGTTGGGTACTGATTGATCCCAGTGGCCTCCACTTTGGTGCAGTCCTCAACTGCCTGCATGACAGTATGTGCCACTGCCTGAGGAGGGTACCAGGGAGCAGGGGGGGCTACTAGGTGAAGCATGTGGCTACCTGGTTATTGGCCCTGATTGGGAACTGCCCACTGTGGCAATGAAATTCTAGAAGCAGAGCCACTCCCAATAAAATAGTTTGGGGGCTCCAGACCCCCAACTACTGGGCTTCTCTTCTGTGGATCTCTTAAGGTTCTGAGGAGAACAGCTTAGAACCCATAGTTATGGCCTGTGGCTTAAGTGTCATCTCTACCACAGCTGACTGTGTGACCTTGATTGAGTCATTTCCTACCTCTGGCTTTCCATCTTCATGTTCCAAAAGCTAGAGAAACAAGAAAAATATGTACAGTGTAGTGAGTTTTCTAGAAAGCCTTTTATTCTGTTATTTTTTTTACAATGCTAAAAATTTCTTTTATGATACAATACTTTTTTTTAAAGATTTATTTATTTTAGAGGGGGTCAGAGGGAGAGGGAGAGAGGGAATCTCAAGCAGAGTCCCCACTGAGCATGAAACCCTACCTGGGGCTGATCTCAGGACTCTGAGATCATGACCTGAGCTAAATCAAGAGTCAAAGGCTTAACTGACTCAGCCACCCAGGTTCTCCTATGGTACAATATTAATAGGAGAGTATAAGGGTTTCTTTTTTCTGATGCCTTTTATATATTAAAAGTGGCAACTATGAACAACTTTCTGTTGTCTTGATGAATACTTATTGGTTCTTGAATCTAAAAGTACAGAATTCCTTTGAGCAATAACCATGTTTTTCAAACTGTATCCCACAGGAAAAAATACATTTTATACTCATATATAACTTAAGTAAGAGTTTTGTAAAATGCTACTTTTAGTGAAACACAGGCTGATATATGTTTTCTTTCTTTTTAACACTCATTGGGACCCACTGAAATTATTTCATGACCCATTAATGGGTAATCACTTGCAGTCTGGAAAACACTGAACTAGATGATATTGAAAGTGAGTTCTTGCTCTACTGTTCTACATTGTCCAGTGTTATCTCACATCCTGCGTGTCAGGAGTGATTCTGCTGTCTGCTTGTGTGTATATCTTGTACCCCCATTTGACATCCAGGAGGGAAGCTGGGGTTACATCCATCCAAGGTCAAGGAGGCAGCCAGCTGCAGAGCTCAGATTCAACCCCAGGTTATCTGAGTGCCAGGTGCAGTGCTTTTTCTTCCATGCTCCAGCTGCCTCCTTTCCAGGTTTCCCTGAGACCATTCCCATCCTCACCCCACCCAGCTAGAGTTTGCTTGTTTGAAGGTTTTGGGTTTTGTTTTTAAGATTTAGGTATAAAGAATTGAGTTTATCATACTTCTCAGCATATGGTAACCTTCCTTGATCTATTCACATCTTTTAAAATTTCTTTTCCTTCATTCCTAGTTCATTGCCAACTTCCCTTTACCCAAAGGTACTCCTTCAATTCTAATATTTTGGTAAATATACCTAGATTATGTTTGTACTCTTGAAAAGCTAAGCATTATTTTGCATATGGACGTGTTTTAAATTTCCATAAATGAAATTGAGCTTTAATTTTAAAAAATCCCCTTAATGTGATATTCAAAATCTGTAGAATACTGTGATAGAAGAAAATGGTCTCCAAAGAGGTCCACTGTAAATATGTTACTTTCTGTGACAAAAGGGGTTTTACAGATGTGGTTAAATTACAGATGTGGAGCTGGAAAGTCTGGCTGATCTCGGTGGGTCCATAGTAAATATAGGACTCCTCAAAAGTGGACAAGAAGGCAGAAGAGAAGTTCAGAGTGATGAAATTAGAAGAACTGAATCATCATGTTTGGCTTTGACATGGAGGACAAGAGCAGAGCAAAGGAATGCAGATGAGCTCTATAAGGCAGCAAGGCAAGTAAATAGATTCTCCTTTAGAGTCTCAAGAAGGGAAAGCAGACCTATTGACATCTTAATTTTAGTTCAGTGTTACCAGTGTCAGACTTATAGGCCACAGAACTGTAAGATAATAAATGTGTATGATTTTAAACTAGTCTGTAATAATTTATTACTATAGCAATAAACCCCAAAGTTGTTTCCTTTAAATAACAATAAAATTGATAAAGCTCTAGCAAGACTGTCAAATGAAAAGAGATAAACTTAAATTACCATATCCAGAACAAAGTGGGAGATTATCACCACAGAAACCACAGGCATTAAAAGGATAGGGAGGAAAAACTAGAGCAACTCTATGGCCATAAATTTTACATCTTAAATGAAAGTGACCAGTTCCTTCAAAGATAAACATTACCAAAACACAAAGAATAAGTATATTACTTGAATAGATTTATAACTATTAAAAACTTAAACCAAAGTTTAAATCCTTCTAAAAAAGTCATTTCTAGGCCTAGATGGTCTCAGCAATAATTTCTATCAAACACTTATATATAATACTAATTATATATAATTTCCTCCAGAAAATGGAGACATAACTTCCTAGTTAATTTTATAAGAACAGTATTACTGTGATACCAAAGCCAAAGAGAGAGCACACAAAAAAACATAAGAAATAATTAAGAGCATAATATCCCTCATGAAGACTGATGCAAAATCTTTAACAAAACATTCAAATACATAGCATATATTAGTGTGTGTATATGCATATAAAATGCACCATAGTCAAAAGAGATGTCTTCCAGAGCGCAAGGTTGGTTCATTATTGAAATATTAATGCAATCCACTGTTTCAGCAGTCTGAAGAAAATGAAGTGATCATTTAAATTGATGCAGCAAAAGTATGAAAACATTTAGTATCCATTCACAATAAAAAAGTGTATAAAATAGGAATAATAAGGGACTTTTCCAACCAAAGTGTATAAAATAGGAATAATAAGGGACTTGAAAAACTAATATAAGTCCACAAGACTTAAATAGTGAATTTAGCAGGATAACAGGATACAAACTAACACACACACACACACACACACACACACACATGCTGAAAACAAAGACGTTTGTGAAAAATCCACAAACGTCTTTAGAACAAAACAAAACAAACATTCTTTTTTTTTTTTTTTTTTAAGACTTTATTTATTTATTTATTTGACAGAGAGAGAGAGATCACAAGTAGGCAGAGAGGCAGGCGGGGGGCAGGTTGGGGAAGCAGACTCCCTGTTGAACAGAGAGCCTGATGTGGGACTTGATCCCAGGACCCTGGGATCATGACCTGAGCCAAAGGCAGAGGCTTAACCCACTGAGCTACCCAAGCACGCCCAAACAAACATTCTTAATGGTAGAAGAATGTATGCTTCTCTCTTATAATTTGGAACAAAACAAAGATTCATTCTAACTTCCCCTATTTAAATATGTGCTAGAAATTTTAACACTTATCCTAAGACTTGAAAAACTAATATAAGGAATACATACTGAAACTGAAGAAAAAATAAAAAGAAAATAAATTGAAGAAATAAAACTGTTTCTATTCACAAATGACATGATTGTCCTCATAGAATATCTCAAGAAGTCCACAAGACTTAAATAGTGAATTTAGCAGGGTAACAGGATACAAACTAACACACTCACACACACACACACACACACACACACACACACACAAATTTTAATTATACACGATATTAATGCACAACAGTAAACTAAATTTTAAGAAGTATTGCCACTTGTGATCCCTCAAAAATATTCTGATATAAACTTAGCAAAACATGGACAGGATTTGATGCTGAAAACAATAAATGATGATGATGAAAAATGCCAAAGGAGACATAAATAAATTAGTGATATACCATACTTATGGATTAAAAGACTCAATATAGCAAAACTGTCCATTGTTTTTCCTAAATCTTTAGATTTATTGCAATTCCAATCAAAATCTCAAAAAGATTTTGTAGATAATAGAAAACATGATTTTTAAATGTATACAGAAATTCAAAAGAACTAGAATACTAAAACAATTTTGAAAAAAAAAATGGAAAAATCATTCTTCCTAAATTTAAGATTTATTGTAAAGCTATGGTAATTAAGATAATGTGATATTGGTGAAGGAACAAAGGCATAGATCAATGAAGCAGAATACATGTTTAATTTTTCACAACATGCAAAACAATCCAATGAAGAAAAGATAATCATTTCAACAAATAATGTTGAAAAGTTGGACATCCTTGACTTAAACCTCACACTTTATCCAAAATTTAACTTGAAATGGATCATGATCTAAATATGAACTATGTAAACCCATAAACTTCAGGAAAAAATATAGGAGAAAATCTTTATGACCTGGTGTTAGGCAAAGAATCCTTAGACATGACACTAAAAGCACAATTCATACAAGGAAAAAAAATCAATGAGATTTCATCAAAATTTAAAATGGTTGCTGTTCAAAAGACACTGTTAAGAGAATAAAAAGACTAGCTGCAGAACTGGAGAAAACATTTGCAAATCATTTATATGATAATGGATTTTTATCCAGAATATATAAAGAATTCTCAGTACTAAATAATAAAAAAGCAAATAATTAAAAAATTCCTGACAATACCAAATACTGGTGAGAATACAGAACAACTGGATTACCGGTAGGAAGTTTCTTATTTATACTTATCTTGTGCCTCAACATATTACCTTTGGGAATTTACTTTAGATAAATGAAAATTAATATTCACACAAAAATTTATATTCACAGAAGAATCTCTATTCATAATTGCTAAAACATAGAAATGATCCAAAGTCCTGGCAATCAAAGGATTGGTTTGGCTATAAAGAAACAATAAGTTCCAGTTAGATACAGAAAACTTATTTATATACACAATAAAAGAAAGATGAGAAAAAGTGTCAGTTCCATTGTCTGATAGGATGCCAACATGATGTAACATGAGTGGCAGGGTAACCTATTGTTAAAGAGCCAATTTCATGCTGATAAGCAGTTTTATAGTCTCTTAGTCTGTGTTGTACCCTAAGGGCAGGAAGGCAAAAGTCTCATGTCTCATTACCTCCAGAAGGTGATAAGAAACTGTCTCTTAACAGCCTCCTGGGAATATAGGATATAGGGAGATGGGTGGAAAATGACCCTATGGCTATTCTTTACAAGATCCCATGTTCCCATAGTCCAGGAAGATCCCAGGGAATTCTATCAAGATTTAGATATGCGATAGTCTTTCCTTCATGACTTTTACAGTGATATGCCTCAGAAATCTCACTTCTTGGTATTTACCTCGGAGAATAAAGAACGATGTTAACACAAAAATCTGTACATAAATATTTACAGCAGTTCTACTTCATAATCATATACACTGAAAACATCCAAATGTCTTTCAACACATAGATGAACAAATTGTGATACATGCATTCAACTGCATACTACTCATCTATAAAAGAAAGAATTATTGATATACTCAGTGACTTCACATACTCACTGTGTTATGGATTCTAGATTTGTGTCTTACCAGGTAGAATTTCTTCATTTTTAAAAAAATTTCATCCTTGGGACACCTGGGTGGCTCAGTTGGTTAAGAGCCCTATTCTTGATTTTGACTCAGGTCATGATGTCAGGGTCATGAGATTAAGGCCTGCACCATGGTGGGCATGGATCCTATTTAGAATTCTCTTTTTCCCTCCTACTGAGCTTCTTCACCTCTCTTTCTAAATAAATAAATATATTTTTTAAAAAATCCTTATGTTTCCACCAAAATAAAATGTTTGTTTCTTTATTTCATGTTATAGACTATAATCTGGTCCTACAAAATTCATATGTTGAAGACTTAACCCCCAATGCAACTGTATTTGGAGATAGGGCCTTTCAGGAAATAAACAAACAAGGTTATGTGGTCATAAGAATGGAGTACTAATTCAATAGAACTAGTGTTATTATAAGAAAATGAAAAACGAAACAAAAACCCAGAAGCGTGCACTCTCTCTACCTCTCCCCTCACACACAAAGGAAAAGAACAGATGCCAGGAAAGTCTCATTAGAAACCAACCCTGTCAGCATTTTGATCTTGGACTTCTAGGCTCCAGAACTGTGAGCAAATAGATTTTTGTAATTTAAACCATTCAGGCTATGGTATTTTACCACACTATCTCTAGCAGACTAATACACTATGAAATTTACTTTTTTGTTATGAGGTGAATATGAGGTGAACCTAATATTTTCTTTTTGCCCAAATGGATAGCCAATTGTCTAAACAAATTGTATTAAATATTTTATTAAATATTTTTGTATTAAATTGTATTAAATATTTTCCCAAATGATCCAAAATGCTACTTATCTTAGATTAAATTCTTATTTTATATGACTCTGATTATTCTCTATTGTTTTCCACAGATCTATTTGTTTATTCCTGTGCTAGTCTTATACTGTTTGAATTATAATGGTTTTTAGACTTAGTTTAATATCTGGTACAACAAGCCTTCACTCATGTTCTGTTTTCAAATTTTCTTAAATAATTTAATGTTGCTCTTAGTTCCATGTATTTAGACAAATGCTATTCAAGGTCCCAGTCTACAAAGAGATACGAAGCTTGCACCACAATGTAAATTGAGCATAGCACTTACACAGCTTACTTTACCTGACAGTTTTCATAGTAAGGCTTTTTCATAAACAAAACAGTGCATTGATTTATATTCTGATACATTCTAATAATGAATTAGGATAAAAAAAAAACAGTTCATATAAATTGCTGATTGGTAGATCACACTGTGTGACATTGGTTTAGACTTTCTTTATCACAGAAAATCTAAAGCCAGGGCACAATATTTCATCTACGAATTTCCTACCATCTTGCTATAGGGCATAAGTCCCTGTCATTCTTGCATTTTTCTCTCCACCATTTTTTTAACTTTCCCAGTCTTCTCAGGCTGAGGTCCAGAGAAGGAGAACTAGGATCTTCTTAAGGGCTTAGGTCATATGTAATCCCAAGTAAAATCTCTATTCCATATCTTACCTACCCACTGGTTGAACTGTTATCTTCTTCCTGAGAAGTGGAAAAACAACTCTGACAAAAATTTGTGTATTCTTCTCTGCTTTATTACTTTTTGTATAAACTCTGAGTCCTTAGAAATCGTAAATTTTTTTTTTTCCTTTCAAGAAATTTCACCTCTCATAATAAAGCCTTGGTGTCCAGACTACTGTTTCAGTTTGTTGACTTAAAAATGCTTTTGTGTGTGTTTTAAATTCCTTAAGTTACTCTCAGCCCCTTAGGGGTGGAAATGTTAAGTATTAGAGCCTGGTGTGAGCTGTACTTTTTCTTGAAGTGATAAAGGGAGAAAAATAATATTATGGAGAAACAGAATCTGGCAAAAATTGGAGCACCTGGGTACTGGGTGGCTCAGTCAGTTAAGCATCCAACTCTTGGTTTCAGCTCAAGTCATGATCTCAGGTCATGAGATGGAGCCCCACGTCAGACTCTACACTCAGCAAGGAGTCTTCTTGTCACTCTCCCTCTGCTTCTCCCCCTGCTGCTTTTCTCTCTTGTAAATAAATAAAATCTTTAAAAGAAAAAAAAAAAAAAGATTCTGGCAAAAACTGACCAGCAAAAGAGCTGAAGTTGTGGGTAAAGAGCCAGAAAATATAAGCACAAATAGGACAAGTTTGTGGCACATGTATATTTTCCCAGCAATTTTCAGAGAGTATATCATAAAGACCAAATATTCTGCACTCAGGGAAGATGAGTCACAGGCGGTCTCATACTAGAGGACCATACTAGACGTGTCTTCAAGAAAAACTAGACCCTTACAGTTAAAGATAGGGATCCCTAAATATAGGGATGCCTGGGAGGCTTAGTTGGTTAAGCAACTGCCTTTGACTCAGGTCATGATCCCAGAGTCCTGGAATCGAGTCCTGATTTAGGCTCCCTGCTCAGCAGTGAGTCTGCTTCTCCCTCTTCCTGCAGTTCCCCTTGTACTCTCACACTCTCTTGCTCTGTCTCTCTCTCTCTCTGGCAAATAAATAAATAAAGTTACAGATATTCAGATCCTATATGTGCTGTGGAATCTCAAATGTGGTACATATTTTAACACCAGTCCATTATTCATGGCTATTATAAATTGCATAATGAAAAGAAATTTTAAAAAGGCTAGGGAGTATGTTGCTGAGTGAATAGGTCTCACATTTGCTAGGGAAACTGATTTTCTATGAAATTGCTTTTGCATAAAATTAATGAATAGGGAACAAAAGTAGTTCAAGGTGTGACACTGCCACTTGGACAGTGCTTCATGTATCGGGACTAGCAGGACAGGTATTACGTTTCAGTATGCCACATCTACAGCTTCTTTTCTACTTGGGTCTCATCTCCGATAATCATTTGTAATATTTAAGTTATACTATAAACATTTCCTCATCTCAAAGCGTGCTCTTTTTTCCTTCTATTAATGAGGTAATAGTCTTGTATGTCTCCAATTATTACTTCTAAGAATAAAAGTTTATTTCATTTAAATTCTCTCCACATGGATAACTTTTCTATTCCTCAAAAAATGTATATTTAAAAAAGCAGGAGTGAGGTAAACTGGTTTCAAATGCCATTTAGTATTGGGAACTGCCCCAAATAAAGTTGGGGGGGTCAGATTTAATGCCACATATAATAATTCTCTATAAGGTTCAAATTGTTGTTGTTTTTGTTGTTGTTTTGAGAGCACAGATTTGAATTTATTTTAAGGTTTTATTTTTTTATTTGACAGAGAGAGAGAGAGACAATGAGAGGGGAAGTGGGAGAGGAAGAAAATGGCTCCATGCTGAATAGGGAGCCTGATGTGGGGGTTGATCCTAGGACTCTGGGATCAAGACCTAAGCCAAAGGCAGACGCTTAACCATTTAACTGACTGAGCCACCCAGGTACCCCTAATTTGAAATCTTTTAACTTTATATATGAATCACTATTATTTCTTTTTTTAATTCTTGGTATATAAAATTGCCTGACTTTTTCTCTCCCATGTGTAATATCATTGTAATTATAATTTCATTTGAGTTTACCTGCATGAATCTTTCTATTCTATTTATTCCTACCATTCTTTCTTCTGTTTCTTTCTTATTTTGCCACAAACACCTAATGCAATATCAGTTCAGCATTTACCTAACAATAATACTAAGAATAATGATAGCCAATATTTACTAAAGGCTTATAAAACTGCTTGTCCTTATGTTATGCATTTGATAAACTTATATAAATTATTTCATTCATTTTCACAATAATCCTATAATAAAGATAATAATACCATCTCCATTTATAAGGAAACTGAGGCTAAGGGTTTGAATAGTTTCATCAAGATCCTAAGTAGCTTGAAGTGGAAGAGTCAGGATATGAACTGAGGTCTATCTGAGTATAGAGTTAATGTTATTAGAAATGAAAATTACCCTTTGTGTATAAAAGCAATGTTAATTTCCTGTAAAACTTTTTTATTATCCAAGATGTTCTTTAAGGATGATTTTTTAAAATTAAACTTCAAAATAAAATAACACATTTGCATTCATGGAGGATGAATTAACAGAAGGCAGGTGCTTTTACTAAATTGTTATTTCCTATTATTAAACTGTTACTTCCTATTGCAGTTCTCCTAGCTTCTGTGTTTTCATGTATTCTTCTCTGCATTTCTGCTACTTCTAAGGAATATAATTGGAATTCTTTTTTCAAATTTAAAAATACTCTAAATATAGGACTTTCGACTAAGATATGGGTAGAAGAACATGCAGAAAATTTACTCCCATAACCCTAGAAAAAATTACCAGGAAACGATTAGCAATATGTGAGAGTTTTGAGAATCATATATATTACATAATCTGAGATGAAATTAAATAATCCTCTATACTGAAAAGAGGGAATTCGGGAAAATGATCCATTCCCTCTCTTGCAGCAGCCTGGAAAAAAACCAGATTCAATTTAGGTCATGAAAAAGTTTAAAACTCAGAACCAGGGATGGCGCTTTGGAGAAGCAAACAAACAAGCAAACAAACCAAAACTTTGCTGTCTGAATATAGGAGCAGCCACATCCTAGTTTTCACAGATCAGCAGAAGAATAGAACAAGTTTCAAAAATTGTTGGTAAAGAGAGGCATATTTAATAACTGGGGGCACAGAATCTCTCAGTTTTCCGTGCAATTATATACATAGCATTTGGTAGAAAATTATTTAGTATTTTTTTATTTAAAAAATTTATTAAAATCTCTAGTTAGGTAGTCTCAGAAGTTATGAGAAAGGAGAAGTATATTACAGGGTAAAATTCCATGAAATTAAATCTTTGGGGAATTTTGACTTATGTTTCAGGTTTACAATAAACAAGTATTATTTTGAAATTGAAAATAAATCAACAAAAAATATTTGCAAGAAGTTTGCAATTTAGATCCCTCTTAGCATCTAAATGTCATTACAGATGACATTATACAGCAAAACTCTTCCTCCTAGAGGGTAAATACTATTGGACCAATTCTTTCCTTTTTTTAAGCTTTATTTTAATTCCAGTTAGTTAACATAAGTGTTGTATTAGTTTCAGTTGTACAATATAGTGATTCAACACTTCCGTACAACACCCACTGCTCATCACAATAAATGCCCTCCTTAATCCCCATCATCTATTTAACCCAGCCCCCACTGTCCTCTCTGGTAACCATCAGATTGTTCTCTACAGTTAAGTCTGTTTCTGGGGTGCCTGGGTGGCAGCTCAGTGGGTTAAAGCCTATGCCTTCAGCTCAGGTCATAATCTCAGGGTCCTGGGATTGAGCCCTGCATTAGGCTCTCTGCTTGGCAGGGAGCCTGCTTCCTCCTCTCTCTCTGCTTGCCTCTCTGCCTACTTATGATCTCTCTCTGTCAAATGAATAAAATCTTAAAAAAAAACAATAAGAGTCTGTTTTTTTCTCTTATTTTTTTTTTCTTTCCATTTTGCTCCTTTGCTTTGTTTCTTAATTCCACAATGTTCTCACTCACACTTGCTTCTCTGTAAGTCATTATTCTCCTGACATGGTTTTAATTTCCTCCCCAGGGAGCAAGTATATCACAAGATGTTGGAAAATCAAAAATTTTCTCTTAAACTTAGAAAATAAATGTGTTAAATTGGATTTAATAATAAACAAGGAATGGAGAATCTTTCTGAAGGTAGCCAGCCATAGTACTACTACCACTACTAAAATGAAATAAAATCTCAACTTGAAGTTGCTCTTAAATATAGTCTCCCTACTAACCAAACACCAAATATGGGCTTACAATGGAGTACTACCGATTTTATTCCATGATTCCAATGGTAATTGGTATTAAGAATGAATGAAATAGGGCACAGACAGGATAAACAGTAGCAGAATTTCAGAAAAGAATGAGGGAAGAACTGACTAATAATTAAAATAGCTATGCTACAAATAAATTGCCTGTCAGAAGTTAACAAAACATCCCAAGGCTAGTATAAAAATCAGCCACATGCAAACATATTCAATATATGACAAGTAATTTTAAGGTTTAGAGCAAGAGTGATTGATCACCAAATCTAATAACTGACATACAGTGGAAGCTCTTTCTTGGGGGAATACTGTGTGTCCTTAAGAGGAAGAGAACATCTTCCGAGACTTGCAGTTGGTGGTCAAATTTTCAAATCTTCAAATATACCAATGGTATAGCTATTATACTGTAAGTAAGAGAATATCAATTTTAATTTTTGAGTGTAAAACCAAGAAATTCTTATAAGCTTAGCTCTCTGAAGAAGCACCCTAATATCTTAATTTTTTTCAGCAGTGATATAATCAGTACAGATGTTGAAATATTCAAGACCTGTGGTATCAGAACAGCCCAAAGAAATAGGAATTAATTGCGGTGTATTTCAAAGAGAAATCATATAGAGGGATCATACCAATTGATTCTGTACAGAAAAAATATAAACAAAATGAACTATTTTAAAGGATAGAATGTTCCCTGAAGTAGATATTAATGCTATATAATAGGTTTTTATTAAAGTTTATTATTTCACTCAATTTAAAATTTAAAAGAAAAGTTTATGAAAACTTAGATCCAATGCACAAATGGTGGTTACATCCATTCACTCTTCAACATTTTTTTTATTAAAAACTCAGTTTGTGCCAGATATTGTACTAGACAAAGAGAATGCAAATGGTGAACAAAAACATAAACAGTCTCTGACCTTATGGAATTCACAAATTGGAGGAGAACTAATAATGCAAATATATGTTTGTTAAGTGTGAACGTAAATTACTGGAAACTATGCAAACATATCAAGGAAGTTTCAGTCAGTGTGGAAGATTTGGGAAATTTGAGACCTAAAAGATAAGCAGAAGTTAGAAGGAGGTGAAGAAGGAATATTTGAGACAAATAGTACAGAATTAATAAAGATCCTAAAGTAGGAGAATTTGTAATGTTTTAAGGAAGTAAATGACTTTTTAGTTGGAACTCAGAGAACAAAGGTGAGGGTGGCATAAGAAAAGTATGGAATTAAATAGGATACCAGACCATGAAATTCCTTATAAATTATGTTAAATTTGTTTTCTCCACCCCAGAACAACAGTAAGTCATTAAATGATATTAAGCAGTAGATGCAGAGGGTACAGAAGAAGAGTAGGACTGAGGTCCATTTAGATGAAATTTGTATTTTGGAAAGAACACTGTGCTATGGACAATACAATAGAAATAGACAAAAGTAAACATAGGTACACCAGTTGGGAGTTATACTTAACATTTAAGTGAGGGATAATGGAAGCTTTAACTGGGCTTATACAGAAAATTAAGAGAAGTGAACATAACAGAGAGACATTTGGGAACCAATAAAATCTGGTAATGGATTTGAAACAAGAATAGCAAGGAAGAGGGGTAAGGCTGTGGATAGCACGGTGATTTGGAATGAATGACCATGAGTTTAATTTGGACATGTTAAGTTGAAAATACCTTTGAAATACTCAAGTGGAAACATCATCAAGGCAATTTAATGCTTAAGTCTGAGGCACAAAGAAGAGGGCTTTAGAGATACAGAATTTTTGAATAAACTGCATTTAAATAGTGATTAAAATTAAAAAATGTGAATAAGATTACCTTATTCATCTAAAAGATAAGGGAAAAGGATTTGGAGAAGAGAACATTGCACCTTGGAGGACACCTAAAGAATTGAGAAGAAAATGACTTTGTAAAGGAATGTGGAAGGGAAGTTCCAGAGAAACATAAAACCAACTAGGAGAGTGTGGGTATATGGAAGCCCAGAGGAACAAATGTGGCAAGGGAAAAGTGGTCTACACTGTAGAAAGCTAAGAAACCACGTAAGTTTAAGACTGAGCTGTATGCATCAGCTCTAGTAATATTTAAATCATTGTTGAGCTCTTTAAAAAGAGCTCTTTAAGAAGAGCTGTTTATTGAAAGCAATTAAGGCAGAAATTGGATTGAATTGAAGAAACAAATAGGAAGAGAGGAAATGAAGATAATATCTTCTCTTTTGAGAAGTTTCACTATAAACAAAAGGAAAAAGAAAGTGAGCACTTTATACCTAGAGAAATTTTGTCTGGGACTGAAAGAATCTAGAATACATTTTAAGTGTTAGGTATGTGGGTTTGGTAGAGGATATTGCTGATTAATGTCGTCAGTTTTAAACTCTATAGTAGAAAGCAAGGTCATTAGCTAAACACATATAGGGAATGCATTAGTAGTAAGTTTGAAGAGGGTAGAGAACATTTGAAATTCTAGTTTCAAGAGTGGAAGATCAAGAAAGAATAATTCTGTAGGATTTGCAGGTAATATTAAGGATTGAAGTGCCAAATGAAGTTAAAAATTCAAATAGTTTATAATAATACCAATTTTCCCTACTGTGTTTTCTCTAGCAACTCTCAGCCACCTGGATCTAGACATGGAAAAAGTAGGTAGTTGGAGCCATCCAAAACTGGAACATTAGGCTGAAGCATTCCGAAGACAATTATAAATATGAATTTTAGTGGAAACGTGAGGCACTAATTATGTTCCTCAAGGAGAATGGGTAGTTCACCAGAGAAGAGGGAGAAAATGCTGGTAAATGCCATTGTTAAAAAGGAAGAGTAGGGCAAGCCAGCAAAGGAGACTGAGGAACACGCAGAAGTAAGATAGGCAAAAGTCTAGAATCACGCAGAATGAAGTATGAAAGTCAAAGAAATGTAATTAATCAGTGGTGTCAATGAAACAGAGAGGTGAATTAAAATAAGAAGTAAGCATTAAGCATTTATTTAGTGATTAGAATTTTATTCTTTTGAAAATAATAGATTGCATGATGTAGAGAAAAATGTCTGAGGAACAAAAGACTGAGCAAGACAATTTCAAAAAGTCTGACCTTATAAGAAAAGAGTAAGAGATGCTTGCTATCATCTTAATTTATATCTACTTAGAATGAATTAATTCTCTCTCTTTTAACCCTTAAGTATATAGAGATACTGAAAAGGACAAAAAAAAAGGTGGTGTTTTTTTGTTGTTGTTTTTTGGTTTTTGTTTTTTAATCAAACAGCAATGGTAACTTCTGAAGAGGGGAATGGGGTTGAAAAATACAAAAGAGCTCTCATTGTTTACTGTCTACTTCTTCATTTTTTAAAAAAAATTTCACTGACAGAGTAGTCCTTTTGTAATAATAAAGCAATTAAAAATTTTAGAATGCTTCTAATAAATACATCAGTGCTTCATTTCTATTATTACTGAGTATCTTCCTGTTTTTTATTATTCATTGAAGAATATAGCTACAGTATACATACCTTCAAATATTGTCAGCCTATTATGATTTCTCTGTTACTGTACTAGGACTTAATTTTTCAAAAGATCTTCAGCATATGAAGTTTTACCACAATTAAAATACTGCAAAATCCTTTTCTGAGCTAATTTTCCATTAATTTTACTTGGGGATACGAGATTTTTCTTTTTTTTTATTAATTTTTTATTTTTTATAAACATATATTTTTATCCCCAGGGGTACAGGTCTGTGAATCACCAGGTTTACACACTTCACAGCACTCACCAAAGCACATACCCTCCCCAATGTCCATAATCCCACCCCCTTCTCCCAACTTCCCTCCCCCCAGCAACCCTCAGTTTGTTTTGTGAGATTAAGAGTCACTTATGGTTTGTCTCCCTCCCAATCCCATCTTGTTTCATTGATTCTTCTCCTACCCACTTAAGCCCCCATGTTGCATCACCACTTCCTCATATCAGAGAGATCATATGATAGCTGTCTTTCTCTGCTTGACTTATTTCACTAAGCATGATACACTCTAGTTCCATCCATGTTGTCGCAAATGACAAGATTTCATTTCTTTTGATGGCTGCATAGTATTCCATTGTGTATATATACCACATCTTCATGATCCATTCATCTGTTGATGGACATCTAGATTCTTTCCATAGTTTGGCTATTGTGGACATTGCTGCTATAAACATTCGGGTGCACGTGCCCCTTTGGATCACTACGTTTGTATCTTTAGGGTAAATACCCAATAGTGCAATTGCGGGGTCATAGGGCAGTTCTATTTTCAACATTTTGAGGAACCTCCATGCTGTTTTCCAGAGTGGCTGCACCAGCTTGCATTCCCACCAACAGTGTAGGAGGGTTCCCCTTTCTCCGCATCCTCGCCAGCATCTGTCATTTCCTGACTTGTTGATTTTAGCCATTCTGACTGGTGTGAGGTGATATCTCATTGTGGTTTTGATTTGTATTTCCCTGATGCCGACTGATATGGAGCACTTTTTCATGTGTCTGTTGGCCATCTGGATGTCTTCTTTGCAGAAATGTCTGTTCATGTCCTCTGCCCATTTCTTGATTGGATTATTTGTTCTTTGGGTGTTGAGTTTGCTAAGTTCTTTATAGATTCTGGACACTAGTTCTTTATCTGATATGTCGTTTGCAAATATCTTCTTCGTACAAATTTTTATGAACTCTAAACACAAGTCCTTTGTCATATATATGTATCCCAAATATTTACTTTCACTCAATACCACTTAATTCTTATTGAACTGAAGTTCATAATTTCACTCCTTTAAGTTTTTAATTTAAATAAAGTTAAATTATTATTTCTTGTCTTACTGTTATTATTTTTGTATCCTGTTTAAGAGATCTATATCTAACATATGATTATGAAGATTGTTTCTTACATTATCTTATTGAAAAATTATTTTTTGGGCACCTGCGTGGCTCAGTTGGTTGGGCTTCTGCCTTTCGGCTTGGGTCATGATCTCAGGGTTCTGGGTTCGAGCCCCACATCGGGCTCTCTGCTCAGCAGGGAGCCTGCTTCCTCCTCTCTCTCTCTCTCTCTGCCTGCCGCTCTGCCTACTTGTGATCTCCGTCTGTCTGATAAATAAAATCTTTAAAAAAAAAAAGAAAAATTATTTTTTAAGTCTAAAATTCATCTGTAATTGATTTTTATATGTGGTGTGAGGTATCACACAGACATCCAGTAGTTAATATTTCTTTTTATATTCTTCTACATTGATTTGAAATTGAAAATATCTATCCTCATTAAGCAACTAGATTCATCTTCCCTTACAATTACTTCAATTCTTCATTTACTCAAGCATTACTTTGTAAACTTTCTTTGTGCCAGCTGTACTTTTAGGCATTAGAAAAAAAAAATCAATTGAAAGACAATAATCTTTTCTGCCTTCACTGGCATTGGGACAGAGCCAATAGCAAATAAATAAATATAGCATATTACATGGTGATAAGTGTAGAAGATAAAAAACATAAATGGGGGACGCCTGGGTGGCCCAGTTGGTTGGACGACTGCCTTCGGCTCGGGTCATGATCCCGGAGTCCCAGGATCAAGTCCCGCATAGGGCTCCCAGTTCCACGGGAAGTCTGCTTCTCTCTCTGACCTTCTCCTTGCTCATGTTCTCTCTCACTCTCTCTCTCTCAAATAAATAAATAAAATCTTTAAAAAAAAAAAAACATAAATGGAGTTTAGGAAGAATTGGGTAGAACATAGATCTTAACATTAGAGGAGCCGATAATGACTTCTCTGACTTGGTGACATATGGGTAGAGACCAAAAGGACAAGAAGGAAGGAGCCATGAAGAGCACTGGAAGAGAAGCATCAGAGGGTGGGGAATCATGACAAAAAAGTTCTGAAACAGAAGATTGCTGTCTTTCAAAAAAAAAAAAAAAGAAGAGAGAGAGAGAGAGAAAGAAAGAAAGAAAGAAAGGAAGAAAGAAAGAAAGAAAGCAGGCCGATGTGGAAGACGAGGAGAAAACAGGCTGGAGAATATGAGATAGACAGGCAAAGGAGCAGCGGAAAACAGACCAAGTAGGGCCTTTGGCTTTTATTCTGGACAATTTGAAAGGTGGTATAAGATTTGAGCAGTAGAATGATATTATCTGACTTGGAGTTTAATAGAACAACTCTGGATCCAGAATTGAAAGTGGACTAGACAGGAACTAGCATTGAAAATGGAGGGTAAGGATGAAAACAAGTAATAAATTCCAATATCTGTACTGTGCATTGCAGGCTAATGCAATGTTGCTGTGAGATACTGGTGGTATTAAAAACTGGAGGGATTCCATATAGCTGATATATTTTCAGTATATGTTCAGGCTTTGCTGATGAATTAGATATGGAGAATGAAGAAAAAAAAAGAGAGAGAGAGAGAGAATGGGAGAGAGAGAAAGACAAGTCCAAGATAACTGCCAGTCTTGGGCAGAAGCAACTGGAAAAGAGACCTTTGCTAAGATGGGGAAAAATGGAAAAGTTTATGAACAGCTAAATTATTTAGAAAATCCACAAAACACAATATTACCTATCAAAATAACTGATCTATTCACTAAGTCTACCCATTTAAACACACACACACACACACACACACACACACACACAACTTTTTTCACAGAAAGCATCAAGAAAACAGGCTCATGCTTCCTTCTTGTTTTCTAAATTACTTCAACTAGTAGGAAAAAAACTTCTGTTGCCTCAGTGAAATAAACACAATTTAGAATATCTGTTTCTTAATACATACAAAAGAAAAGATCACGTTGTATCTCAAAGGCCTTTTTTTTTTTAACCTTTCTAGTTAGTACAATAAAGAATCAATTACCTTAATTTCAGAATTCTGATGAAGCACTAGCTCATAAAAATGGCAGGATACTCTCAAACACTCAATTAAGAAAGAACAGAAACTATTGAGTCCTTCCTTGTAACTAGAAGTTACTGGTTATCAGTTACTAGAAAACATGAAAATCACTTTGAGTGTGAAAGACCTAGAGCTAATACATTTAGAGACCTTTATCAATATTCATGAATACAACACAAAGCCTTAATGCAACTAGGGCGAAGATAATGATGTAATGAATGATAGATTAGGTGGGTAGAAAATGCAATCACTGCTCAAGCCAAAGTTTTCATAGCCAAAGTAGTTTCTCACTCCCAGTAAACTTTCAGCAATACTTCCTAACCCCTTCTAATTTAAGAAAATGTATTAACTTTAAAAGATAGGTTTAAAAAAATGGGAAGGTACATCAGATTTGGGATCCTGCTTACATATATAAACCTTAGAATTTCACAAGAGCTTTCCAGGACGACTTGTACAATTCATGGGTCAAATAATAACTTATATATTGCTCTGCCCTGAATTATTATGGAAACTGAAGCCAGTGACGTACGCTAAGAAGATGTCAAGATAACATGTTTGCTTCCTCCAGCTCTATATAAAAATAGCAAGTAACATTTGCATGGTGTATTACAGTTTACAAAGTGCTGCCATATACTTTCGCTCACTTGATTTTTCATCATAGATTCAAAGATGCACTCTAAATAACAATCGTTACCACCAGGAAAACGTAAGCACTGGCGGAGCACACAAATGTAAGACCAGTTCTACATTTCATTTGGTATTTAGGTAAGAATTGCTGAGTATTTGCAGCAGCTATTAGTAGACAACTGGTTTTGGAGCTCCACACATACCTTGAGTCCAAGCAATATGCTCTCCCCTATATCAAGCCATCTTCCCCTTTGTCATTGGAAGAATCCTTTCTTTGTAAAACACAGCTGTGTGGTCATGATATAACATATGGAATATTTAAAACATTCCTTCTCTTGCATTCTTTTCTTGAACTTATACTTAAAATCTTAGCTCCTCCGTAGGCATGTGAATTAAGTGGATGGTGTTCAACTTGATCTTCATGTCTGATTTTGAGTATTTTTCTACTCTTCACCTAATTCTATCCTCCAAATATCTAGAAACACCACTACTCCCAATCTGGTCTTCCTCCAGTTCTTCTAAACAAAGCTTTATGAATTTGATCTCCTACTTACAATGTCATTCACCCCTTCCTTCCAATCTTCAATCTATGTTTTTGGTGCTATTCCCCAACTCCTGTCCCCAGGTTCAAAACAGTTTTAAAAACGTACAAAATAAAATGGTGTATCATGGAAATTCTTTTTACCCATAACATGTTAAACTTGTCCACCAGTGAAAGAGGGATTCTGATGATGAAATCTATTATCAAAGGAGATACATTTGGCAATTTACACATATGCACTGTTTTTTAATGAGTGGACATACTGGCAATATTTTCTGGGAGTCAGAAGTAGCAAAAAGAAATCAATACATAGAACTTATTAAATGTCAGGGTCTGGGGGTGCCTGGGTGGCTCAGTAGGTTATTTAAGCCTCTGCCTTTGGCTCAGGTCATGATCTCAGGGTCCTGGGATTGAGCCTCACATTGGGCTCTCTGCTCAGTAGGGAGCCTCCTTCCTCCTCTCTCTCTGCCTGCCTCTCTGCCTACTTGTGATCTCTGTCTGTCAAATAAATAAATAAAATCTTAAAACAAAACAAAAAAAAAGCCAGCATCTGTAGTAAATAAATATCAAGGCACCTAATTTCTATAAGTATCTCAGGTAAGTATTATTTCCATTTAACAAACCAGGAAACACAGACTCTGAGCTCTAGATTCAAATGAAAGTAACCACAGTTATGCAGTTGTATCAGTAATAGATTTAAAAAAAAAAAACAAAAAACATTTTTCCTACAGATCTCGTCCATCAGATCACAAAGCTTATGTTCCTTCTTATACAAGAACAACCATAACAAGAACTAAATACATATTTATGTAATATACTCAGTTTCTTAGTGCTGCCATAACAAAGTACCACAAATTGCTGGCACAAAATTTTAGGTAACAAAGTACCTAAATTTATGTTGTTGAGAGTATTCTAAACAACAGAGATTTATTTGCTCACAATTCTGGAGGTTAAGAGCCCAAGACCAAGGTGCTGGGAAGTTTGGTTTCTCCTAAGGCCTTTCTCTTAGGCTCGCAGACTTCTCACTGTCCTCAGAGGGCCTTCCTATGTGCCTCCCTGCTGTCTTTTCCTGTCCTTATAAATATGTGAATCCTACTGGAATAGGGCCTCACCCTTATAACCTCATTTAACCTTACTTAATTCACTAAAGTTCCTATCTCTAAATAGTCACATTAGGAATTAGAGCGTCAAGGTATAAATTTGGGGAGAACACATTTCAGTCCATAATATAAACTTTTCTTTTTCATTTAACATAGATGCTGTACAGTATCTCCCAGCAATGTGCATACGTTCAAAAGTCTGATTACCTAATTTAATGAATAGAATGAAAAAGAGAAAATTGACATGATACTAGCCATGGTTAACATGAAGATACATTAACATTAAGGCATATTTAGAAAGTAGGAATGGAGAAGCTGCTTTCTAATTTTTCTTCCATTGGAGTGGGATGGCATAATCAAGTTAACGCAGTGTAGTGACAAATTTAACATTACCTTAGTTTCCGGTGTGTACCAGGTGCTATACTATACCTGGGAGGCAGAGATGCTAACCTTTGGTCCTTCAACCCCAAAAACATTCTCATTAAATTGCTTCTTACTAGGCAGCAGTCAGAAGGCTCCTGACAGGGCAGGATGAGGGGCAGATCTAGCTTGTGTAGGGCTAGAGATGATATAATTTTGTGGGAACTTTAGGAAGAATATGAAATTAGGAATAGAGATTGAGATGTAATATGAATGTTTATTTATAATGAGGAAAACTAAAACAGTAAGTTAGAGATATTAGGAGCTGACAGCCATAAATATCACAACACTGAAGAAAGACTACAACTTCCACACAGATTTCTATAATATAGTTTTATTACATTTGTGACTTTTATTTTTGACTCTTCTATCAACAATGATTTCTCAACATTTTTGATTGGAAGAATTAAAATATAATTGAGTCTTTTCTCCAACACAGTTGGTTAGAATTTTTTATTGTTTTTATTTTTATTATTTATGTGTATCTTCATTAGAATTGACTAAATAAGGAAATATTTATTGATTTTATTATTTATTATTATATTATATACTTTTTTGGAGATTTTTATTTATTTATTTGAGAGAGAGACAGAGCACAGAGGGAGAGGGAGAGGGAGAAAGCAGACTCCTCTCTGAGCACTCAGAAAGCTTGATGCAGGGCTCGATCCCAGGACCCTGAAATCATGACTCAAGCTGAAGGCAGATGCTTAACTACCTGTATCATACTTTCAAAAAATACATTTCAGCTTCCTATTTTATAATTGGCAAAACATAAAACCTCTAGAAAATTTCTTCATGAATAAGCTATAAGATCAGAACATTTAAAGTTTTCTTCAATGATTAATCTTAAGTACTCTTAGAATTAATCATTTGCTAGCTAGTTTAAACATAAATGCCTCATTAGAGTTACATATTTTGCTTTATGCTATTTCACTGATTTTAGTGTTTTGTGTCAAATTAGCAAGAAATATTTTTCTAATATCGTCATAGGTCATGTTGTCATTGATCAGGTTATCAAACAATTAAAAAAATGCATTCTCTGTTTCTCCAAATATTTAGCTCTTTCTCTAAATAAATCACTACTTTTCAAAAAGTTTTATGTAAATTCCCATTATCTAACATAGAGTGTAATTAGTTTCAGCTGAAGAATATAGTGATTTAACACTTCATACAACATTCAGTGCTCATCACAGCAAATGCACTCCTTAACCTTATTACCTATTTCCCGATCCCCTGCTCCCCTCTAGTGACCATCAATTTGTTTTCTATAGTTGAGTCTGTTTCTTGTTTTGCTTCCTTCTAATCTCATATTTTATTACAACTATCTTATAGATATCAAAATAGTTTTTTTTTATTTCATTACCCATCTATATGAATTCAAACATATTCCATGAATTTATTCCATGAGTAACTCTGAAGATTTATTTTCACTTACTTCACCCTTATCTGCCCTGGCCCTATAGAAAGGGATGAAATATAATTATTCCCAGATCATTGGGTGATCACTGGGTGCCTTCCTGGCTTTCTATTCCATGGTCACTTAGTCATAAAGTCATCATTGGTATACATTTAGTGTGCTGGATTGCCCAGATAGATATTCAATTCAAGTTTAAGTTCTACCAGTTTTTGTCATGATTTCCTATAACAATCTCCTTGAAGTCTGCTTTTCCTGATATCTACAATAAAAAAGATTAAACTAAACCATAGTATATTACTTGGGTTCAAAGCTAGGTGTTTGTAAAAATTAGAAATCCAGTAAGAATTAAGTGGCCAAAAAACTAGAAATTTTTTATTCACCTTTATCTTAGTCCAAGGTGAGTGTTCTAAGTTGGCAGGCAAATCTACCCAGGTTCATTCTTCTATGCTGTAACTGCAACCCTAGGCATAAGTGTGCTCTGCATTATCACTGTTGTGTTCTCTTGGATTTCAGCTGGTGGAAAAAAAAAGAATCAGAAGAGGCATATCCTCAGTGTGAAGACCTAGGTCAGTAAATGGCACCCATCCTTCTTCTTCTTTTTCTTTTTCTTTTTCTTTTTTTTAAGATTTTAAAATCTTAAAGGCAGACAAGAAGCAGGCTCCCTGCTAAGCAAGGATTTCCCCCCACTCCCCACCATGCAGGACTTGATCCCAGGACCCAGGATCATGACTTGAGTCAAAGGCAGACACTTAACTGACTGAGTCACCTAGGCGTCTTGGCACCCATCCTTCTGATTATATTTCATTGGTAAGAACTTACACGCAAAGCCACACCTAGATTCAAACAGGGCTAAGAGAAATAGTATGGCTGAATTAACATTGCTTGAACAAAATACCATTTCTATGGCTGGAGGGATATTGGATTTTGGTGAATGGTGAACCATACCTACATTAATCCCTAAATTGCCTTCAGTTGTGAAATTATACCTCACACTGATTAACTTATTTCATATTTTTGTGAAAAGCACATCTAAAATTTGGATAAATTCAGCACTTTGTAAAGTGTCATATTCTTTCGAATAGTTATTGCATCTGTGTTGGTCCAGAGCTCCCTAAATATTAAAAACAGGAACTGTCATTGTTATATACCTTCCCCAAGTTTGATGTGGAAGAATGACAGTGTGAATCATATACTTATTTATCAGATTTAGGCAAAGTTTCTCAGAAACTTAGTGTACTTTATAATGTTTCTAGAGACAGTTGTTATTGTCATTTCTATTATGTTAGGACCATGCTGTAATAGTCTTTAGGAAGATATAAGAGTCTTTAATGCTCTACTCTTTTCAACTGTGATAATTTGCATTATACTATTTAAACCACATTTCTATCTCCAATATTCAACTCTCTATTAAAAAAATAAGTTTATATGTGGCACATATGACACCTTCTCTCTCTAAAGCATGAGAAGATCAAGAGAAATGAGAACTATCTGCTAATTATACTGAGATCCTTTTTAAGAATTACATATTTCTAGTGTAATGGATTCAAGCATACACAACTATTCTTTTGGTAAAACTCACATGCAAGATAGAGTTTAATTTTGTTCCAAATCAATTTATCACAAGTTGAGGGCAACTGGAATTCATTTTAACTAAATAACATAATTTAAGTTTACTATTACCTATGCACTTCGATCATAATAACATAATAACATAAAAACTATGTTATATTTATGAACCTCTATCCTAAATTTCCTCCAAGATGAGTGGAATCTTTAGAATCACCATAGAAAATGATGTCATGATTTTCATGTTACTTTTACCAAATGTTTTGTTTCTGTCATTTTATTCAATTTTGAAGCAGTAAAAAGAACTCTATTTTTATAGTGTATCAAGAAAACAAAAATAAAACTTTTTTTAAAGACTTATTTCATTTTAGAGTGAGAAAGAGAGAGAGGTGGGGGGAGGGCAGAGGGATAGAATCTCAAGCTGACTTCCTGCTGAGTACATAGCCTGATCTCACAACCCCGAGATCGTGACCTGAGCTGAAATCAAGAGTCAGATGCTTTACCGACTTAGCCACCGAGATGCCCGACAAAAAGAAAATTCTTAAATGTATCTCCAATGGTTAAGAGGGGAGTTGACAATTTGAACATATTTTAGAGTGGCTGTCCAATCCTGTGATTAAGTTACTCCAAGTTATTGTAACCATAAAGCAGTAGTTCCCAAAGTATAGCCCTAAATCAGAAACATTAACATCACGTGGGAACCTGTTAGAAATACAAATTTTCAGACCTCAGCCCAGATTTATTAAATTAGAAACTCTAGGAATAGGTCTCAGCAATCAGTGTTTTTCAATAAGTTCATGCATCCCTTATTCATGTGGGTGGTTCTAATGCCCAATAAGCTTTGAAAAACGTATTTCCAATTGATTCCATAGTTGAAGTCCATTTAAAACTCTGGGAAGAGACTTATACATAAACAATTCTAAATATGCTTTTTGTTTAAAACTTTCATTGCATGCACAGATATCGCAAATCTAAACTACTACTTTCTATCTTTAAGTAGGTATATGCAAGAAAAACAAAATAATTCAAAACCAATATTTGTGATTATTATTTTTCAAGCCAATGATTGTCAACCACTAAATGCCATTATCACTATAAGCATCAATTTCATTAACTGGTCTTCCAGCCTTGATTTCAGTTCAGGTTACTATCTCAGGGCTATGAGATCAAGCCCTTTGTTGGGTTCTGTGCTGAACATGGAACCTGCTTAAGATTCTCTCTCTCCCTCTCTTTCTCTCTCTCCTTCTGCCTCTCCCCACAATTCCCACATGTATAAACAAACACTGCCTCTAAAAAAATTAGAAGGGCATGTGTGCTGATGAGCACTAGTTGTTATATGCAACTAATGGATCATTGAACACTACATGAAAAACTAATGAAGGACTGATTATATGTTTGCTAATTGGAACATAATAAAAAAAGGGATTTTTCTGTATGATAAATTACAAAATATGCTCAATTATATAAGTTCCCTATGATATTTCCAAATTTAATGCCAACTTTATAGAGATACTAAACATTCCTTTTGTGGTTTTGTGGGTTTTCTTTTTATCATTTAACTTACTGGATATTGATAAATCCAGGATCATAGACATGGAAGATAAAGCAATCATGTGACAAGATCAAATAAAATTTTATGTTTTATTAAATAAATAAATAAATAATAAAATTAGATGAAATATAAACCTTCCTAATTTCTAAATTGACTTCTATAATTAACAACTTGCCTATTTTTATGTTTATGTTGAACAACTTGTCTAATTTTTCTATTCTGATTTACAGTATTTTTCAACAGTGAACTCCAGGTTTCCAGTGAAAGGTCATAGTTGCCAACACAGTTGATCTTTAAGGTATTTTTAAAATATATTTTACAATGTGCATATAAAGCAATATAATGTAATTAAACAGAAATATCACAAGAAGTCATTATCTGAACTGCTGACATTTGGTGTGATGTTTTCAGGATCAAGGCCTCAACCTTATGTTATAAGACTTCTGAATTATAAGTACCTATCCTTATAACATAAGCTATTTTTTTTCTTTAGAAAAGATACATAAATTCCTTTTAACTAGAGTAAACAAAACAAAACAAAACAAAAAACAAAAACAGGGCGCCTGGGTGGCTCAGTTGGTTAAGCAACTGCCTTCGGCTCAGGTCACGGTCCCGGAGTCCCGGGATCGAGTCCCGCATCAGGCTCCCAGCTCCATGGGGAGTCTGCTTCTCCCTCTGACCTTCTCACCTCTCATGCTCTCTCTCACTGTCTCTCTCTCAAATAAATAAATAAAATCTTTAAAAAAAAACAAAAACAAAAACAAACAAAAAAAACAAACAAAAACAAATATAAGCAGAAAAGCAGTTTGGACAAATATTTACAGACTGAAAAAAATTTCTTAAAAACTGCTAAAGTTAATGTTGAAGCAGAAAAAAAGAAAACAAAAACAAGTAGCTATATCAACAGGAATATTGTTTAATGACATTACTGCCCTTGGAACAGTTGTAGGTACAGAGATTGAAAATTCTAGGCAAACTGGCTATTGGTTTTTTATTTATTCATTTTCTTTTATTTTTACTTTGTATGTTTTTTTTTTTTTTTTTTTAAGTAGGCTCCACACCTAGTGTGGAGCCCAATGCTGGACTTGAACTCAACACCCTGAGATCAAGACCAGAGTTAAGATCATGAGTCATATGTTTAATGAATGGAGCCACACAGATACCCCCTATTTTTCTTTTTTAAGCAACTTTTTTGAGATACAGTTCACATACTTATATTAATCAGTGATTTAAAGTATACAACTTACAGAATAAGGATTATAGCTAATGATATGGTATTAGTAGCTGCTCATTATAAAATAGGACCAAGGTCTACATTGGACATAGCAGATTAGTAAATGACAGGAAATGTGATAAAAGAGACAAACTTGAAGCAGAACTGGGTAAGAAACTTTTATCTTAGCCATTCTTGGATCAAGATTCCATCAATGTCATATCCATTTACTCGACAAATATTTTTTTAATGTTTGCAATGAGCTAGTCATTGTAATTGGTGAAGAGATTCTTTATAATCTGGGAAAATCACCAAACATTCAGTGTCTGGTATAAGGGGTGTGTGTGTGTGTGTGTGCGCGCACAACTACTTCTGGAGGCAGATAGCTAAATAAGGATCTATTCTTAAGTGTGCAATCCCTTATAATTATCCTAAAGTGATTATTTCTTACCAAACTTCCTAGTTTACATATCTTTTCCCTGACTAGAAAAAGAATCAATGTTGTCGTAGTTGGGGGAGCCAAGTGGTGGGTATTAGAGAGGGCACGGATTGCATGGAGCACTGGGTGTGGTGCAAAAACAATGAATACTGTTATGCTGAAAATAAAAAATAAATTTAAAATAATGTTAATGCCAAAAAAAAATGTAAAAATAACAAGGTTGCCTAAGTGAGACTGTACCCAATGATATTTTGAACCATGATGAAGAAACATGAAGGACAAAGCTAGATGTAACTCCATTTGGAGTGAGCTACTAAACTCTCACATGTGATATTATTTAAAAATAAGCAGAGTCCAGGGGTGCTTGGGTGGCTCAGCGGGTTAAGCCTCTGCCTTTCTCTCAAGTCATGATCCCAGGGTCCTGGGATTGAGCCCCACTTCGGGCTCTCTGCTCAGCGGGGAGCCTGCTTCCCCCTCTCTCTCTGCCTGCCTCTCTGCCTACTTGTGATCTTTCTCTGTCAAATAAATAAATAAAATCTTTTAAAAAATAAATAAACAAAGTCCCCGAAGTCACTAGCTATTTTAGGATTGTCGTCAGAATTACTGAACCAGACTCTATAGTTACACATAGCACTGGAGTTTCATTGTCAAGTATCAACTGAGTAGGAGTATAATCACGAGACAAGAGGAGAGTAATTGAGGAGGCACTCTCTAGATGTGGCTAAAGAGAAACATTCTATTTTCTCTCTTATGTTAGAGATTGCAAAACATTTTCTATCTAGAACAGAAAGCAGTGGTGGTGAGAAGAGCAGCACCACATCTCCTGAGGCCAGAGGTAAACAGTGGTATCATCATGGAGAACCAGGAGTAACAGAATCAAAGGCTTTACAGCATTATGTAACGGTAGAGTAATTTGAAAATTTCAAGAAATGGCTGAGAGTAATCTAAAGAAAATATTAGATTTTTTTAAAAATAGGCTTTTTAAAAGGTTAGTAATTATGAACTTATTAAAAATGACTTTGTGTTATACAACCTAGAAGAAATATATAATCTAAGAAGTAAGTCTCTCAGAAACTGCTTCCTTTGCCCCTACCAGAAAGGAAAGATTGATTTTTTTTTTAATAACTGATTTTAGTAGATAGCTCTAAAATGCATTTTTTAAAATTTATTTATTTATTTGAGAGGGAGAGATCACAAGCAGGCAGAGAGGCAGGCAGAGAGAGAGAGGAGGAAGCAGAGAGAGAGTGGAAGAGAGTCCTATGCGGGACTCTATCCCAGGACCCCAAGCCCATGACCCAAGCTGAAGGCAGAGGCTTAACCCACTGAGCCACCACCGCTCCCCCTAAAATGCATTTTTATCTAAACATTTAATGACTTTTCATTTTTGGGCTATTCAAATGAGAGACTCTGTTGTGAATAATAATATAAATAAATAGTGAATAATACGTTTTCATATATCCATTTCTGCTGGGACTTATATACATTCAGTTTTTCAAGCAGTGTGCATTTCTTTGTCCTTCTGTATTATATGAATAGGTAGAAGTGTAACAAATACAACAAAGATGAAATATTTAGCTATTTGTTGCTTTTATGTAAAATCTTATTGTTATCAATATATAATTTCAATACAATTATAGCCATGACAAATCAAGCTTGGTTTTCTCACCTATAAAATAGAAACAGTGTTTTTACTTGCTTTACATACCTTCAGGATCAAATATGAGTATATATTTGAAAATCCTACACATATATTATAAGAGGATCAAATGTGAAAGTATATATGCAAATCCTATATATATTACTAGTAATACCTTAAGAAGCCTATAAATCTATAAATGATATTTGAAATAAATGAGAAAAAAAATGAAGAACTATTTTAAGTTATATTTGCACCAAATTTCAGTATATCTTCCAATTTAATTTACAGATAACTTGGCTTATGAAGTACTAATTTATGGATTCAGTCTTCTTAAAAGTAATATAATTTAATTCTTGATTTCATTTTAAATGCAAGAGTGATATAAATGTGTGGTGTTATGCATCTGAAGCCAACTATAACTTCAAAAAATCTTTATTGTGAAATAGATCATAAATACAGAAGAGCATGATATATAAAAAACCACTTGTGGGGCGCCTGAGTGACTCAGTGGGTTAAAGCCTCTGCCTTCAGCTCGGGTTCTGATTTCAGGGTCCTGGGCTTGAGCCCTGTGTCAGGCTCTCTGTTCAGCAGGGAGCCTGCTTCCCTTCCTCTCTCTGCCTGCCTCTCTGCCTCCTTGTGATGTCTGTCTGTCAGGTAAATAAAAAAAACAAAACAAAGAAACAAAAAACACTTGCAAAACAAACACCCAATCCCAACCCAGTTTAAGTAATAGAATATTGAAAAGATCGCAAGATTCCTCTGTGCTCCTTTGCAATCACATCTCCCCTCTTTTCTCTGAGTTTAACCATTACCCTGACTTATGATAACAACAATCTAATATCTGACTGTTTTCTTTTTTTGTCCTTTAAGTTTTACCAGCTATGTAGACATCTCTCAATAATACTGTACTTGCTTGCTTTTGAATTTTATGAAATGGAAATGCATAGAAATAATGGAAGTGGAAATATATACATATATACATATGTTCTTTGTGGTGTGCTTCTTTGTCTCACTACTATTTTTATGAAATTCACCCATGGTATTTTGGACATCAATAATTCATGTGCTTTGTTGCATAATTATATTATGTAAGTATGCAAATTAGTTACCCATTCTGTTATTGATAGAATTTTGATTTTGATTGCTCAAATACTATGAAAACTGCTGCTGCCAACAGTCTTGAATACTGTATATGGCAAGATTTTTTTAAAAAGTTATCTTGCTTTGGAATTGCTGATTTGTAAGATATATGAATCTTCAACTTAGATTTGCCAGACAGTTTTACCATAAAATTGTGTGATAATTCCAGTTACTGCACATCCTTAATGAAAAGAAATAATGTTTGAATTCTTTTGGCCAATCTGCTGAGCATATATTGGTATATGATTATGGTGTTCATCTGCAGTTCTTTGATGATAAGATTAAGCACATTTGCAAAGGTTTATCTAACATAAATTTCTTCCTTTCAAGTCACTTTTCTTTTTGCTTCTCTGGGGGTAGAGTATCAATCTGTAGGCATTCATTATCTATTCTGCATAGCCAATTTTTTGTTAATTTTATCATTAACAACTTCCACACTGTGACATGTTATTTTATTTTCCCTGTATCTATGGATAAAGAGAATTTAGAGAATTTGTCCATTTTAACCTAGTTGAATTAGTTATTTTTCTACTTTATAATAATTCCTGTATCTGGTTTAATTGAAATTTTTTCCAACTCCAAGGTCATAATGATATTTACCAATTTTATCCCCTTCCTTATTTTTGATTATTCACTCATTCATTCATTTTCCTTAGTTATATCTTTAAATCATGTGTAATTGATTTTTATACAATTTTGAACAATTTTGAAATATACATCTAACAATATTTTTTATATTTCTGAATCATTTATTACAAATTCTATTCTTTCCCAACATCTCTTTAGAATCACTTCTGTTTCCTATTAAGTGTCTCTAAATTCTTGGGTCTATATTTGGGTTCTTTATTGGGTTCTATATTGGATTCATTAGCTATATCCACATCTATCTCGATATGATATCAATATCAATTCTTGCTCCAGTATTTATGCTGCTAAATACTAAATACTGAAGCTCATGCCTTCTGGTAGGGGAAGTTTGTCCAATTTCTTGTTCTAATTCAAGAGTTTCAATATTATTACTGATTCCATGCTTTCATATGAAATTTTTAAATCTGTTCATCATTTCCATAATCAAAAAACTATATTAAAATATTAATTAGAGATACTTTAAATCAACACATAAGTTTTGGTAAATTTCCATCTTTACAATATTAAATATTCCATTCAATTTAGTCCATTTAATTTGGTTTTGTTTTAAGAAATTGGTGTTGTTTAATGTCTATACAAGCATTTTTTAGTTACAAACAATTAAAGTTTCCTTCAGAAACTTGCCAAACTGTAAATTAGGATAAATACTTTGGAATTAATTAAAATAAAATGCAACACCTATATTGAGTCCATATCATAAAATAGGTATTGTGGGGATAAGAAAAAACATGCTCATTATGATAGTGGTTTTTAGATGTATTTTTGCATATTATTTGTTTGTTTTTAAAGTGTTTCAGCTGAATTAGCTAACTGGCTTGCCTTTGATGTGCTCTAGAAAATACTTATGCTAATATAACCTCCTTTTGGCACATTCACATCAAGAGATTATCAACCGAAAAACTTCAACACAGGATAAGAATTTTTAAAAATACCAAAACACACAAAATGAAACTTTCAACTCAGCCAAGATTATGGAAATGACTAAGTAACGCCAATGAGCTGAAATCTAATATCAATCTGGAAATGACAGGCTAAAACTGGAACTTATTTTTGAAACAATCCCAAATGGAAACTAGATCTCTATTTGGAGACAGTTTTCATTTCCAAAGCTATTTACTCCTTGTTTGAGTGAATAAACTAGAGAAATTCAATTTCCCCTCTATTTCAATAACTTTTGGAACTATCTGTCTCATAGGTCTGGTCATTTTCAAAGCAGAATTGAGGAACTGGTAAGATGAAACAGCATGTTCCTAACTACAACTTACTTATTTAAATTGTATGGTTTCTACTTTTCTTGGGAATTATGAAAAGAAATAGAATTATTTGTTTGCCAACTTTGATGTTGCTAGCTCCTCAGCTGTGTATTTTTGTGTCTGTGTATTTCTTCCAGTACTTTTCATTTATTCATTCACTCATGCATTCATTCCAATACTCATTGATAAATCAGCACTGGAGCTATGTGAATGTGAAACATAATTCACCCTCTGTGCTATGAGATTTCACAGTCGACACCAATGACATCACACACACCAGTGACATCATTCTCATATGTTGGCAGAAAAAAATTAAATGTTTTCTAAGTGTAGTTATGTATTATTTCAGAAGCATGCCACAATCCTTTAATCTGATACTACTTCATGGGAAAGAAAAAAAAAAAAAAAACGACTCTACTAACAAATTCAAAGATTAAAACCATCTTCTCTTAAAGAATGCACAATGGATAAATGAAAAAGACCATTAAAATCAGAAGACAGAAAACAACTTAAATGCAATTCACAAAGTTTATAGTGTATATAAATATGTGTGTAGAGAGATACTCTATATCTGTATAAAGATGTATCTGCATGCATAGGTGAGTATATGTGTATTTATAATTACAAATTCTGACTCAGTATCTTAAAAATGTGTAGCAGTGATAAAGCATAGGTATGATAAAATATAGTTTTACAATTAAAAGAAATGTACAAGTCTCCCATCAATTTGATTAGGTTGTCAAAAATTAGACATTATTAATAAAACTAAAAATAAGTTAATTTATTATTCATCCATTCATTCAACTAATATTTACTGATTACCTACTATAAGCCATATGTTGTTTTAGGGAACAGGAATGTGGAAACAAAAATTTTATTCCTTTGTTACTTGCATTCAGGTATAAATGGCTAAGAATAATAAGCAGTGTTTGTTGAATAATCGCTGTATGTCAGAAGCCATACCTGGGGATCTATGTATGCATTTTCTTAATCTGCACAACATTATACTATCACAGGTATTGATATGCTCATGTTAGGGAAAAAAAAAATGAGGGACTAAAGATGGAAAGAGATGTTGGTACCCATCCAAGATTTGACATGTGTGTGTGTGTGTGTGTGTGTGTGTGTGTGTGTGTGACAAAGAGAGAGAGAGAGAGAGTATTTGTATAGGGTGGGGAGGGGAAGGGATGAATGTATGTTAATAGTTTGAAGGAACTTCAAAGTAGAGAGCTGCCAACAATTTTTATTGTCTAAGACTGGGAACTTGAGTTTACGTCTAAGTTTACTTTTGTGCTGGGAAGCCAATACAGTTAGCCTCATATATTATATAAGTAGAAAACAAACACCCATTGGTCTTCCAAGATTGTTGTTTCCAAATTTAAAAACAGTAAAATATATATTTATAACTGAAAAATTAGCTGTTTTGTGTTTTATATATAAAGTGAGTATGTCTATCTATCTTTGTTTTCTTTTTTACCACCAGTATGTCTAATACTACCATTAATAGCTCACATTTCTGAAGTGCTTACTAAAAGCAGAATATTATACTGAGCCTTAACATAAAAGGCCTTATTTAAGCAGGACATCATCCCTTCACTGTTTTTTCTCAGAACTGCATAGATGAAGAAACCAAACTTCAGAGGAGTTTCACTTTATCATATAGTTACACTGCTTTCAAGTGGAAGAACTATAAGTGGGTGCTTTAAAACATGCAATTACAGGAATAGTTTTCTTAGGAAAATATTCCTGTTTTGCTAAGTATGTATTAACAATTGAATTTACCTATATACAGTTGTTTTTGCTTTAAAGGAAACATACTGTTCTTGTCTGAGCATTTGCCCACAGGAAAATGGACATGGAAGTCTTAAAAATTTCAGCAACTATGTGCAGGCCTAATGTCTTTTTCCCAGTTGACTGAAGATGAAACTAAAGGTGCTTGGTTGGGCTTGGTATAAAAACAAGCTATTTGGAATCATCGGCGACATTTAAACACAAAAACTTGTGTGTGCCAGTCCCTTTGTGTTATGTGGCAATTAAGGAGGAGGGCATGATTCAGCTAGGAGTAAAATGGAATTGCCCCATCCACAGACCAATATGGAGTCCGTGAAAGTAAACTGAGGCCCATGGATCACTGTTCTCATGAAGGGCGGCATCCAAAGTGTGGAGCACAAGTGAGATTAGAGCAAAAGAAGGACCACAGCCTGAGCAAATGTAAGACGGCACCATCAGCAACACTGCAATAGACAGAGGAACATTTGGAGTTTAGTTATATTTTTTTCAAGAGAGATTATGTGTAGCCTAATAATTAATAAGGAAGATTCTGAATTTACACAGTTTGAGTGTGAAGTCTTCCCTTTCATTTATTATTGTATGTCCTTGAGCAAGTTTTTATTTTTGAAACTAGGTTTCTTCTACTCAAGATATAGAAAATGAGAATGCTTTTTTGGGCTCTTGGGTGAATTAAATATTACAATATAGATAAGGTAGGTAGTATAACACTCAACACAAAGGAAATACCCAAGAAAACTTCCTATGACTTTTATTATATGTAGCTATGATATATATAATTGATAATCATATATGTAATAGGTATATGATCTTTAGCCACCAATCATAGCTCCTTGGTGCATAAAATCCTGGCAAAAGAAAAAAGTTCCTTTTCTGACAGTCTTCCATTTAACTAGGATTATGTTTTTTAGTAATAAAATGCAAACTCAAATAGGTTCTTTATTTGTTGTCTTTACCTCCCACACCTCTATTCAGTTTGGGGAGGTAAATAGAAATAGGTAGGTAAATAGAGAATAACCTATAGGAGACTAGACACATTGGTTTGTATCCTGGAGAAACTTTGAGGTTTATGAACCTTCTACACTTCTTGTACATCAGGAATAGACTAATACATCCTTAAAATCATTCTAGCATCAATGACTATTTTTTACCCTCCATTCATCCTTACAGTCTTTAGAGAAAGCCTAATGGGGTTAATGAACATTGGTTTCCATTTCTAAGAATTGGACCAACTTAAAAAAATAATTCATAAAATAAGACATATTTGAAAATCCCACTACAAGACTACACTTAAATCCTTATTTATCCAGTAATACAACTTTTCTTCCCCATTTCACTCCATTAAATAATGAAAAAGGGAGGAAACCGAGAACCACCTCTGACAAGAACTAAATTTTCTCTGTGATTACTACAAGTAGATCAGCTAATCCCTTACACTTAGCAACACTGGAATCTAAGGGGGGAAAAAAGTTGTTATAGGACCTGAGTTCATGGCCCTTAAAAAAGGAATTTGGCCCAAAAGATTGTAGTCTTATCCTTGGAAAGGAAAAGCCTGGAAGCATGGAATGCCATTAAAAAAGAAAAAAACTTTTTCAGCTTATTTTGCCTCCTCTAAATGCAAACCACAAGGTTTCTCATTAAAATATTTAAACAAAATATAATTATTCAAAAATTTCTTCTAGGATATAAATTTATTTTACTTTAAAAGGTGGCGGGGGAGGTGGAAATAACTAAAAAGGATAAGTGAATATGTAGGTTTCAGGAAAAAAAAATTACCTTTTTACTTTATACATTTGAAATCCACAGTTTTTAGGATATTAAAGAAAGGAAAAACAGAGAAAACATAAATGTTTCAAAACACACCTGAGAACAGGGCAGCCTCAACTTCTAAGAAACAGCATGATTATGTGTAGTATGTGAAATAGGGAAAGCTATAAATATACAATATGGAATTGACTGAAGAAAAACACTCATCAGGAAGTAGAAAAAGTATATGGATGGAACTGGGTGATGGTGACTACAAGATATTTGTTTAATTAACATATAATATATTTGTTTCAGGGGTACAGGTCTGTGATTCATCCGTCTTTCACAATTTACAGCACTCACCATAGCACATACCCTCCCCAATGACCATCACCCAACAACCCATCCCTCTACAAGATTAACTGCAGTCTTCTCTCTTTCCTTGAATAAGACAAACTATCCTTCCCTGATGTATTAAATTTTAGAAAACAGAAACTAAAAAAAAATATATAGATTTTGTTAAGGAATATGCAAAAATAATGTCTGAGAAATGCTCTTTTGGAAGGTTGGTGACTATCTCAAAAATCCCTCATTAAAATCTCCAGAAAAAAATACTGATGTTAGCAAGGTAAGTGGCATAAACCAACAAGATCCAGCTTAGTCATTGGGGTCTCTAAACAGATGATCAAAGCCACTGATAATGACAAGGTATGGGTAATTTAAGTGACTCTTCTCATAGCCCCAACATATAATTATTTCTTAATGTCTCCCTCCAAATTCTGCCACTCCTCCAGATATTTATTAAATGAAATTTATTAGTGAGTGGGAACAAAATCACTCAGAAATCTCTTCTATAAGTTGATGAAGACACAGATAAGTGTCTTTTGAAGTAATTGGAACACATTTGCATGACGAATCACTTGAAATAACTATAATAATATTCCAAAGGAATAAGACATTTATAATAAGCATCAAGAACTCAGGAATCTCCCAAAATTCTTGGTTATAAGATCATTTAGGGATCAGCCATGGTAGATATCAATAAGCGTCCAGGCTAAAGGCAACGTGCATGAGGAAGGCCTTCATTACATATTCTAGCTAATCTGTATACAGTGAATGTCACTTATTGTACTAATGAGAGCCTTATTTCTCAAATCCATTATACTAATTAACAAGCCACAAATTTTATGAGTGAAAACCTATTTCTAACATTCATGTTGCTGACTGTTAAAGCCTCTGATGTTGATTAGATAATAACTGAATGGCTTTTAGTAAGTTCTGTGGAGTGAAAGTTTCCTGAGTAGAATGCCAGTGTGAAATTCCTGACTAAACAAATGTCCATACACTGTAGAATAAACCATTCAGACTTAAATATCATGATGTTTAAGCTGAAATATTTCAGATTAGACAACATAAGAATGAAAAAACAAAAATAACTAATAAAGTAGGTCTGATGAACTGACACATAGGAAGCAGTCATATGAAACGTCATCTAGTCTAGAGAATTTTTTTTTTTAATGGACTGTACCAAGATGGAAAAAAGAAAGTGAAAAGTTTAAAATGAAAAGATGTAATTGAGAAGACCCAAAACATATCAACAAGCACATATATGGAAGTATATGACCTATAAAATTAATTTCTTTAGGTGTTCCAGGGGAAGGAGAGTGGCTAGAGACTAACAGGCTGATTGAGAGCAAAGGTCTCAAGACAAGAGGAGACAGTTTTCATTCATCTTGTTTTATACAAGGATAATCAATTTCATTTTTAAAGCAAATGGGACAGAGGCATTGCATCAAAGAATGCTATGTTGTAGGATAATCTAGATCGTTTGACAATACAAACTCATCAGAACTGACTGGTGTCTAACCAAGAGTTTGAAAAAAATCCAAAGTTCAGATTATCAAAGTTTTGCTGAAAATTGATTAAACTATCTTTATAAAAAAAAAAACAATGAGGAACAGCAAAGCCAATTGTTAACCCCTCTCTTTCCCATAAGTGGTTTAACACAGGATTTTGATTACTTTTCTAAAATATTCATTGGATGAAAATATTCAAAATTGATTAAAGGACAATGAAATACTCAAGTATTCTGTGTGATTCTGGGTCGTGACTCATGAAAGCAGATGTACTGGAAGAAGAAAAATTTAAGAAACGGCCAACCAGAGGAGTTATAAAAAATCATAAAGAGAAGGGAAAATAAAGATATTAAGAGTTACAAATTTTATTAATTACAAATTAATAGTTAGTAATTAATTAGTTACAAATTAAGCAGTACAAATTTTTAAAAAGCATTACAAATAATCACTCATAATATTTCCTCCTCTTGCTACTCCCCAACTTTACAGAGATACACACAACTAAAAGGACACCTCTTACATGAAGTCTTCCCCTATTTTTCTCTTTCATAATGCTTTGTATACACTTATTGCGTGACAATCACAGAGAAGTTTGCTTTACTGAAGCTCAGTAACAGATATGTTTGGGTACTTTAAGAAGAAGAGAGAGTCTCTGAACCACTGAATTATTTGTTAATGACTGGTGATTATAGGATGTTGAGGCAAGAGATTATGGAACTCAGAAACAGGTTCTCATCAACTATGGGCCTAACTAAGAAAGGAAATTTTGACCAAAAGACCTTTTATTTATTGGCAAACACGCACAACATTCTGTGGACATAAAAAATATTGGTTTTCATTTCTTGAGTAAACAAACTTAGTGAGAACATTCAATTCTCAGTATTGAGTAAAACACATTTATTTTGATGGTTTATATGAAGTGGGTATTAGAAAATGGATAATCCTCATGTTTATAATTTTTTTAAAGATTTATTTATTTATTTGACAGAGAGAATGAGAGACACAAGCAGTCAGAGCAGCAGAGGGAGAGGGAGAAGCAGGCTCCCACTGAGCAGGGAGCCTGATGGTGGGGCTCAATCCCAGGACCCTGGGATCACTGCCCGAGCCGAAGGCAGTCGCTTAACCAACTGAGCTACCCAGATGCCCCATGTTTATCATTTTCATAGAAGCAAATATACATATTCCAATTCTGGTGTAATTTTTGTGCCTCAGTCTATGGGTTTTCTTTCCTAACTTTGGAGATAATTATATCCTCTGAAGTTTTTCCATTTAACATCGTAATTATATATATATATTTTTTCGTAATTATATATTTTAATGATATTTTACCTGTCTGCTATTTCCTCTACTAGAATATGAGTTATATAGTGCTTACTTGTGTCATTTTGCACACAGAAAATACACACAGATTTGTTTAATACCTATTTTCAGTTTTGTAAGATAGAAGTTTAGGAGGAATATGGCAGCAATCTTTGAAAGGAGATATGGTGAAAAGGAGACAAGAACTTGTTCAATCAAACCGCAATGCTTGAATCCTTTTAGCCTGAAGCAATTTTTCAACATATAAAAGGAAGTTTAACACAGTCTGATCAATATATGAGCTTATTGTTCTGTGATCTTATATAGGTTAAAAATATAAATCTCAAAATATTATATAAATTCAGGAACTATAGATAAGTGATTTATTATTAAGAAAATGGGATATTAGGACTGTATCTATGGTAGCATAAGGGCAATTCTCAAGTGTCACTTCTCTTGCATAGACTAAATTTCTCAGCCTATCTGAACTCATGCAGTGTGGCTATGGGAAATGAAATGTTAGCAAAATAGCATTTCCTAGCAGAAGCATGGGTGAAGTTCCCACATTCTCTTTTCTTTGTTTGTTTGTTTTTTCTTCAGTAAACTGGTATGAAGATAGAGAAAATCAGTGTGGATTTCTGACTGATTAACGCAGGCAGACACCCTTTACTGATTTTCAACAAACAATGAACACATAATATAGTGAGAAATAAACTTTTTCATTTTTTTAAAGATTTTATTTATTTATTTGACACAGAGAGAGAGAGAGAGAGAGAGATCACAAGAAGACAGTGAGGCAGGCAGAGAGAGAGGGGGAAGCAGGCTCCCTGCTGAGCAGAGAGCTGGATGCATGGCTTGATCCCAGGACCCTGAGATCATGACCTGAGCTGAAAGCAGAGGCTTAATTTACTGAGCCACCCAGGTGGCCCAGAACTTTTTCATCTTTTTAAAAAATATTTTACTTATTTGAGAGAGAGAGAACAAGTGGGGGGGGCAGGGAAAGAGAGAAGTAGACTCCTTGCTCAGCAGGAAGCCTGACATGGGGCTTGATCCCAGGACCCTGAGATCAGGACCTGATCAAAAACATCTGACTTTTTTAACCGACTGAGCCACCAGATGCCCCTAAATCTTTTTGTCTTAAGCTACAAACATGTTTAACTGTTCGCTATCAATATATAACTTAACTTGTCCTGCCTGATACAACTTCCCAAATCTTATGGATGCATAAGATCTTATGATATAAAATATATATATATATATATATATATATATATATACACACACACACATATGTGTGTGTGTGTGTGTGTGTGTGTGTGTGTATAAAAATTTCTCAAAGCCCTAAAGCCTCAAGCAAAGGGCTATAGGTAAAACAAAAAGGCATGGGAACTTGGATACCTAGAAACTTCAATCATAGACACTGTACTTTTGACTATTTTATATAGATAATTCTGTTGCTCTCAATCCCTCCCCAATACTCATGCACATTTTATACCACTATTGCCAAAGATAATTCTTTCAGTCCTATTTTCATCAAAATACGAATTGTATATCGTAGTCTTGCCCTATAAGAGCTTCATGTTTCATTCTACATATGTTTGGTAGGAATCTAATGCATACAAAGATAGCTATAGGGTTTTGTGGGAAATACAGAAAGTAAAACATTAAAATTTCTTGTTCTCCAGAACTATACAGTCTAGCTATTAAAGTTTATGAAAAAAATATGAATAAAAAAGAATAATGACCATTTATTTTTTTAATTAATCTGCCTTGAAAGAAAGCTACATATTTTCCTATGGGAAATTAGGTCCATCTTGGATCTCCTATTTAAAGTCCTTTTTATTTAGTAATTCTTTTTGCTTGCTTTTTGATCCTTAAATGGATTTTAGGGCAAAACTTGTCTCTTTGTGTCCCCACAGAGGCAAAAGGAGTTACAGTAGGATATCAGATGGCAGCCTAATTTTGTTCGAAGCAGAGTATATTAAAAGTGTTAGAAAAAGTTCTCCCCCTTTTTTAGAATGATAGCCTGCATGAACTATAGAGGTCTCCAGATAATCCTCTGTCTTCCATTTCTTGCTACCACTGGGGCAGTCTGGGACCACCAGACAACTGAAAATTCCCACCTTCAGGCAAAGGGCTAGAAACAGTATGCATAATAACTGAATGATGGATGGTATGGAAATTACAGAAAATTAAAAAAGAAGAAGAAGAAGTAGTAGTAGTAGTAGTAGTAGTAGTAGTAGTAGTAGTATGTGAAACATTGCAATGAAAAGAATTCAAGTCTGATCTGATTCCAAATGAGATTCTTAATTTTGCTAGAACAAATGATTGTAAGGTAGTGTGTAGTAGGTGCCATAAGTAGTCTTTTGAATGACTTCCAGCCATCAAGGTTTACTAAGGATTCTAACTTTTTTTTTTCCCTTCTTTCTTTTTGAAATATTCCCTAGTGGGTCACCAGGAATCATTCTTATCTTCTCTCTGATCTTACTGTTCTCACTCCAACATATTTAGCTTGTAATTCTTCACCAGTTGGTCATATATGTTAGCCTCCTCACCCCAAAGAGAAACTGATTTAATCAGCACTGGTTATAAAACTGAAACTCCCATGGGAAGCCTGGGTGCTGCACTCAGTTTCAGGGTTGTGGGATCAAGCCTCCCTTTGGGCTCCACTTCGCATGGAGTCTGTTTGAGATTCTCTCTCTCCCCTTTGCTCCCTCTACCCCACACTGTGTTCTCTTTCTCTAAAATAAACATATAAAAATATTTTTAAAAGAAACAAATTGCAACCCCCACAATGCTGTTTTCCATCTTTCTCAATATTTCCAACAAGGAATTCATGATGATTCTAAATATCTTGTAAATCCCTGTTTACTATCCATTTCTGCATAATCCCCTTTATCTCTTGATCTAGGAACAGTAACGGAAGAATTATCCATTTATGTAGGAAGCTTGGTTCTTAGTGAATTCATCAACTTCTTTGTTGTATATAATTATAAATTGTTTAAATATTTATTTTGGTAGTTGGTTCAAATTCAACCATTGAGGAAAGTAACCACCTGTTTTTTTTTTTTTTTTTTAATTCATGAAAACTATAAGAGCATTTTCCCTTCCTTGTTTCTCTAGCATTTTTGTTATTCCTTGTGCTTCTGCAAAAATTATTGGAAGTAGTTCTACACCAACATCTGCCAGTTCTGTCAGATCTCTAGGATGTGATTTGTCTAGCCTAGAGACTTGATGCAATTTAAAGCAACCAGGTACTTTTATTATTGTACCAGTTGGTCTTCAGTCCCCTTAACCATGTTTGTTATACCTGTTCTAGTTTAAAGATCATCCTCATTGACTGAAAATAAAAAAGCAAAATAGAGGAGATGAATGGCTCTGCAACTATGTTCCCTATCATTTGATTTCTCACCATCTGATCTAAATAGTTGGATTTATCTCTTTGTTCTTGTTGTTGTTGTTGTTGTTGTTGCCCTTCTCCTCCTCTTTCCTGTCCTCTTCCTCCCTCTTCTTCCTCCTCCTCCTACTCCTTACTTTTTTAAGTACTTATTTTAACACTTATTCACAATAGTGTTTATTAAGTACAATAGTATTTATTAAGCACTTATTTACAATAGGAATGTTCTAGACTTGGGGCTATGCTGAAAAGGAGGGACTAAACATATAATTCTCTGTAAAGAATCACATAAAAAGTTTAAAATTTTCAAAAAAAAGTTTAAAAATTTTCAAAGATGAATGTGGAAAAGTAAGATTGAAGTCTAATGCAGTTATGGAGGCTGGCTCAGAATATTTATTCTAATTTTCTTCTAATGTCACTTTCCTTGTCTCTGGAGAGCAAGAAACTAAAAAAAATTCTCTAATTCATTTTCATCTGATGATCCAAGTTTCATTCAGGTTCTACATCAGATGCAATTACATGAACCTTGAAATTTGAATGGATATAAATGGGATATTGGGTATTTCAATCAATGTGGATTACAGCAAGTGGTGTCTGTATGATTCTGGAGCCAACTGTCTCTGAAGCTTCCTGATTTAGTAGCTTCCTGATTTAGCCTTCTTGATAGTAGAAAAGGAGGCATGACATTGGACCTTGAAGTGATGGTAACAGGTTCCTGATTTTACACTTGAGCTTTCCTAATTGGAACATAGTGATATTGTTCCAGAACAAGTAACTGTAGCTAATTTAGCATCTGAGACTGAGGCAGTTATATATGTAATATATACATATTTATTTATGTGATATATTACATGAATTTATATTTATATATGTAATAAGGAATGCCCCCTGATTTGACAAGAAGCTTTTTAAACATTACACAAGAAGCAGTTCCTTTGGTAGTCTGGTTTTGCAGTATAGACTTAAGAACAGATTCTGGAATCTCATCCTATAGATTTTTATTCAATTGTCTTAAAAATTCCATAAGTCATCTGACATGCTTAATAAATCCTTTTATTCAAATTGTGTAGAGTGGAATCTGTTCTCTGTTTTCTGCATCAGAATTGTGACCAATATGAAACCCCAAATAGACTATGCAGAGCACAAAAAAGAATGATTTTTAAAGGCTATTATTTAAAATAAATCAGGTAATTGAGTTGAATAACAATTGACCCTGATAATAGATCTCCCACTGTGATTTCTCTCTTTTTTACTCTGTTATTTTCTGCTCTGCTCTGCTCCTCATCTGTTGTCTAGTCATTTAGAGAAAAGTAAGAGTAGGCTGTACATTCAGCTATAACATCTGTGAGGAAACATTCTTGTGAAATGCAATGTATTTCTAATTTGCATCATTTGATTCCTCATCAATATGCTCTTAATTCAAATGAAACTCATTTTCCATTTTATCCTAAAGTGTACATTCTCTCAGTTTTTCTTTAACTTAAAAAAAAACCTTCACTACTAAACTTTCTGCCTCTTGCACCCACTGATCTCTGTATCTATGACTTTTTTTTTAAGATTCTGTATAGAAGAGTTGCCATATGCCATTTGTCTTTCGCTATTTTATTTCACTTAGTATAATGCCCTCAAGGTTCATCCATGTTGTTGCAAATGACAAGATTTCATTCTTTTTTTATGGCCAAATTATATACATGCCTCACAATATCTTTATCCATTCATCCATTGTTCAGTGCTTAGGTTGTTTCTTTATCTTGGTTATTGTCACTGGTGTTGCAATGAAGGTAGGGTGTATATATCTTTTCAAATTAGTGTTTTAATTTTCTTTGGATAAATATTCATAAATGGAATTGCTGGATCACATAGCAATCATATATATATATATATATACATATATATATATATATATAAATATATATAGAGAGAGAGAGTTAATTTTTTGAGGAGCCTACATATTGTTTTCCATAGTGGTTGTACCAATTTACATTCCCACCAACAATTATCAAAGGTTCCCTTTTCTCCAAATCCTTGCCAACATCTGTTATTGTCTTTTTGATAATAATCATTCTAACAAGTGTGGTTTTATATCTTATTGTGGTATGGATTTGCATTTCCCTAATGATTAATGATGCTGAACATCTTTCATATATCTATTGCCCATCTGTATGTCTTCTTTGGAAAAAATATCTATTCAGTATTTCTGCCCATTTTTTAGTTGAATTATTAGTTCTTTTGCTATTGTGACATATGAGTTCTTTATATAATTTGGATATTTGGCTCTTATCAGATACATGATTTGTGATTATTTTCTCCCATTCTTCCTTTTAATTTTGTTGATGGTCTTATTTGCTGTGCAGAAGCTTTTTGGTTTGATGTAGTCCCATTTGTTTATTTTTGCTCTTGTTGCTTTTGCTTTTGGTGTTTCAGATTCAAAAAATCATCACCAAGGTCAATGTCAAAGAGCTTACACATATGTTTTCTTCTATAAGTTTTATAGTTTCAAGTTTTACCTTCAAGTCTTTAATCCATTTCAAGTTGAATTTTACATTTGGTGTAAGATAGTGGTCCAATTTTGCACTGACTGACCAATTTTCCCAACACCATTTATTGAAGAGACTGCCCTTTCTCCACTGTATTTTCTCAGCTCTTTTGTCGTAAATTAATTCACCATATATGTGTGTGGGGTTTCTTGGTGGCTCTCTATTCTTTTCCACTGATCTATATGTCTGGTTCTTTTTTTAAGATTTAAAAGATTCATTTGTTTATTTGAGAGAGAAAGAGTGAGCGAGCAAGGGAGCTAGCGGGGAGAAAAGCAGAGGAACAGGGACAAGCAGACTCCATGCTGAATTGGGGAGCCCAATGCAGAGTTCAATGTCATTACCCTAAGATCATGACCTGAGCTAAAGTCAAGAGTTGGACATTTAACTGACAGCCACCCAGGCACTCCTATAGGTCTGTTTTTGATTTCACTAACATACTGTTTTAATTACTATAGACTTGTAATTATTTTGAAGTTAGTAAGCCTGCTGCCTCCAGCTTTATTCTTGTTTCTCAAGACTGCTTTGGCTATTTGGAGTCTTTTGTGATCCCACACAAATTTCAGGAACATTTGTTTTATCTTATGAAAATACCATTTAAATTTTGATGGGAATTGCACTAAATCTGTAAATTGCATTGGGTAGTATGTGCATTTTTAATATTAAGCCTTTCAATCCATGAGCACATAGTATCTTTCACTTATTTGTATCTTTTTCAGTTTTTTTTTTCATTAATATCTTCCAGTTTTTAATATACAGGCCACTCATCTCATTGGTTAAATTTACTCCTAGGTATTATATTCTCCTTTACACAATTTTAAATAGGATTGTTTTCTTAATTTATCTTTCTGGTAGTTCATTATTAGTGTATAGAAACACAACAAATTTTTGTGAATTTTTTTTAATCCTGCATGTTTACTGAATTCGTTTATTGTTCTAACAGGTTTTTTATATATAATCTATGGTTTTCTATATATAATGTGTTATCTACAAATAGTGACCATTTTAATTCTTCCTTTCCAATGTGGATGACTTTAATTTATTTCCCTTTCAATTACTCTGGCTAGGACTGTCCATATCATGTTGAATGAAAGTGGAAAGAGTGGACATTCTTGTCTTTTTCCTAATATTGAGGAAAAGCTTTCAGCTTGTGGGCTTGCCAAATATGGCCTTTGATATGCTGAGGTACATTCCCTCTATATCCACCTTGTCGAGATTTTTTATCATCAATGGATGCTGAATCCTGTCAAATCTTTTTTTGGATCTATATAAGTAATCATATTATTTTAATCTTTCATTTTGAAGATAAAGAACCATTTTTTAATCCCTAGGACAAATCCCATTTGATCATGGGTATATGATCCTTTTAAAGTATTAACTTTTGTTTGACAATATTTTGTTGGTGATATTTGTATCTGTGTTCACCAAGGGTATTGGTCTATGATTCTCTTTCTTTGTGACATCTTGTCTGGTTTTGGTATTGAGGTAATCCTGGCCTTTAAAATGTGTTTGGAAGAAACCTCTTCTATATTTTGGAAGAATTTGAGAAGATTTGGTATTAATTCTTCTTTGAATATTTGATTGAATTCACTAGTGAAGCCATCTGACCTGGACTTTTGTTTCTTGGGACATTTTTGATTACTGAGTCGATCTCCTTTCCAGCAATCGATCTTTTCAGATTTTATAGCTATTGTGATTTTAGTTTTGGGAGGTTATATGTGTTTGGAGTTTATCAATTTCTTCTAGGTTGTCCAATTTGTTGGTGTATAATTTTTCATAGTAGTCTCCCATGACCCTTTGTATTTCTGCTGTATCAATTTTCACTTCTGATTTTATTTCTTTGAATCTTCTTCTTTTTGTTCTTCGTGAGTCTAGATGAAGTTTTGCCAATTTTATCTGTTAAAAGATCAAGCTCTTAGTTTCACTGATTTTTCATTTTTGTCTTTTTGTCTTATTCCATTTATTTCTGATCCAATCTTTTTACTTCCTTCCTTCTACTAAATCTGGGTTTCATTTGTTGTTATTTTTCTTGTTCCTTGAGGTATACAGTTGTGTTGTTTATACTTTTTATGATTCTTGAGGTAGGCATTTATTACTATGAACTTCCTTCTTAAAAAACATTTGTTGTCAAATAAATTTTAGCATATTTCCATTTTTCATTTGCCTCAATCTTTTTGGATTTCTCTTTCATTTCTTCTTTTACCAATTATTTGTTTACTAGTGTGTTATTTAATCTCCACATATTTGTAGATTTTTCAGTTGTCTCATTAATTTATCTTATGATTTTAACCCTCTTATATTTATTAAGATTTGTTTTGTGGACTAATATATGATCATGCTAATTCTGTTGCTTTTGGTTGGAATGTACTGTAAATATCTGCTAATTCTTTTATTACTATTAATGTTATTTTTTTTTTTAAGTAAGTACATGGCCCAGCATGGAGCTCAAGTTCAAGTTGAGTCATCCACATGCCCCTGCTAAGTATATTCTAACATATCATTTAATGCTGATGTTTCCTTATTGATTTTCTGTCTAAATGATCTATCCACTGTTATAAGTTATTCTTCTTTGATATGAAAAATGGGGTTTTATGACTTGTGTTGAAAAAAAGGAATTGAAAACTATGAGCATACCAAATTAAACTGAAAAGCACAGATAATGCTTCAGGGGATATACTGAGAATATTACTAATTGCTAGGTCAAATTTACAAAGAATGGGGAAACAGGAATAAGGCAAGAAGAAAAAATATTCATTTGGAACAATTAAAAGATCAATGGTGACATAATTATAAGACAGAAAACTAATGTTCTAACCAAAGCATGCTTTCTCCTCCAATTAATAATAATTCAGTGTGCTGTACTATATAAAATCGTTTTATAATGTCAGTTTCAATTCTTTTGTGAAACCACAGTGAAAGACCAAAGAGATGAATGATTTGCAACAAAGGCAATGCAGGGACAGCAAGAACCATTAATAGCCATCTAAAACCATAAGAGCTGTAAAAACCCTTCTAAACCTTTTCCATCTTCTCTCCCCAACTAATATGCTCAAAAGGTTAAGAAGGGAATAGTTTTTATTTTCTTGTCCTTTAATTTCTTTGGAAATCTCAGTGTTCATGAATTTTCAAATCTGCCTGGCACTTCTACATTTTTTTCTTGGATTTGGCTACAAATACTACACTATTATTAATGTGAGAAGTTCTTCCACAGAAAGCTGGATACATAATACATTGCCCACTAGTATCTCTAAATATCAAATAAAAACAGCATTTAAGGGGTGCCTGGATGGCTCAGTCGGTTAAGCATCTGTCTTCAGCTCAGGGCATGATCCCAGGGATGGCTCCGGGGTTCGAGTTCAGCACTGGGTTCCCTGCACAGCTGGGAGACTGCTTCCCTCACTCCCTCTACCGCTCCCTCTGTTTATACTCTCTCTCCTTCTCTCTGTCAAATAAATAAATAAATAAATCTTAAAACACACACACAACACACACACACCCCAGCATTTAAAAAATGACAAAAGAAAAGCAAGTTCCAATTTAACCACCTAGACAATAAAGCAGTATGAAGCAGATGCTGCCAGGTAGCATTCAGTGTATTACACATTGGTTATGCATTCTGAACACTTGCAGAGACATTAGGAAACACACTAAAAATTCCAATACCATAAATCTCCTTTTAAAATTATGGTTCATCATTTTTCTATTTGTTCTTAAAATAGTCACAAGCTTATTTCTATGACTTATATTGAAATTAACAAAGTATGCCATTGGGTAATAGGCCACCTAGAGTAATATCTTCCCAAACTCTTAAGATCAATGAAGAAGGAGATGGAAGAAAATAAATTATCCTATAAGACATAGAGATTGTTAAGATACTGGAAAGTTAAGAAATAGGAAATGTAATAACTCCTAACAACAGAAAGGAGGAAGGCTGAAGACATTCATTTTTAGTACTTGGATTTAGAGTCACCCAATATTGTTGAGAGGACTGTATGCCACAGTCATTCTGCTATGTGCTTTCACAATGACTGTCTATTTAACTTCAAATATTATCCTGTCAGATATGAAGTATTACTCTGATTTTACAGAATAAGAAAAAAAAAAAAGATATTAAGCAATCTGCCCAAATCCACCAAACTGTTAAGTGACAGAGGATGCATGATTAACAGTCATTCCCCCTGCAGGGTGAATGCTGGATACAAAAGCAGAGGAGAAAATGTGAGTGGTACCCACATTCCAAGCTGTATCACCAACCTACCAATCTGTAATAAATATTTGCTACATTATACCCTATCAACTTCTAGTTAAAATGTGTCTATTTTTCAGTGTATTAAGATATTGATCACTACAACATAGAATATACATGCAGAAGGATTAAATTATTCCTGAGTAATTCCCATAAACTCTCAGAGTTATTTATCCACCCTACGACCTTAACATTCACATTTGAGGATCACTTTCCTCCAGGATTAAAAAAAAAAAAAAAAGGAAACAAAACTTTATCAAGAATAAGATAATGAGTATGAGGAAAGTTGTTATTAGAATGTATTTTTTTTAATTTTTTATTTTTTATAAACATGTATTTTTATCCCCAGGGGTACAGGTCTGTGAATCAGCACTCACCAAAGCACATACCCTCCCCAATGTCCATAACCCCACCCCCCCTTCTGCCAACCCCCCTCCCCCCAGCAACCCTCAGTTTGTTTTGTAAGATTAAGAGTCCCTTATGGTTTGTCTCCCTCCCAATCCCAATCATTGATTCTTCTCCTACCCACTTAAGTCCCGGCAAGCGGCGGAGATTAGAATGTATTTTTAAAAGCCATGATATAGACTTCAATTTGATAGATTAATGGCACATTAAAGGGACAATGGTTAAAGAGAAAAACAAGCTATTGTTTATATAATATTTCATTAATATCTGGAGATACAGAGATAAATGTAATAGTTAATGACACAGTTGGGATCCCTTACACCTCACTAATCATTAACAGGATATAAAAGCACCAATATATTTGGGAAATTCAGCCAAACTTTACTGTAGAAGGAAAGGAAAAAATGCACTGGAAGTGATTTTGTTTAAATAATGTATAAAAACTATTTCCACCAGGCAGTAATGACAGAAATCTATGGAAATTTCCTACCAACTACATAGCACAGAGTGATGATAAAAAAATATATATATATAAAATATATATATTATATATATTTATATATTTTTCCCTTTATTTTCTATATCATTTTCACATCCCCCCCTAATGTCCTAATTGGACAGTTACTTAAGCCATATAGGTCGTATATCTTAAACCCAAATCCTAAAATCCTAGGGAAAGAGTTTTTACTATCACCATATATACTGTGAAATCATACTAATACAAAAATATGAACTTTGATTTTTTTTTAATTCCATGGAATAATCTGGTGAATTAGTTGAGGTCAAAAGTAAGTTATTTAACTATCTAGTATTCAAAATAAAATAAAAATATACTAATAAAGCTACATTTTGAATTATGACCAGGAAGTAATTTCCACTTTGATTTAATGTCATAATTACAATTTTATTACAGTAATAATTAAGAAACAAAAGTATAACTGTTATAATATGATCCGTATCAGAATTCAGTTAAGTAAACCATTGGAAAAATCAAATTCTCACAGAATTTCAGAGGTACCGTACTGTCAAAAACTAATTCAACCTTGGGGTACCTAGGTGGCGCAGTCTGTGAAGTTTCTGACTCTTGGGTTTGTCTCAGATCATCATCTCAGAGTCCTGAGATGGAGCCCCATGTTGGGCTCTGCACTCAGTGTGGAGTCAGCTTGGGTTTCTTTTTCCCTCTCACTCTGCTCCTACCCCCCTGCTTTCTCTCTCTGTCTCTCTCTCAAATAAATAAATAAATCTTAAATTCAGTCTTGAAGACAATAAAAAAAAAATGTTGTAAGGGAAGGCTGGATTATTGAAGCATGTTGCCATTTATTTCTTCAATGCTAAGGATCAAAGAGGGAATTGTCTTATGCTCCTCTACTTCACTGAAATAAAACTTTATAGTGAATAAACTATGTAGGAAATCAGTTGAATGAGTTTTGCTAAGATACTATTGGGTATAGGTGCTGTGCTAAGTGGTCCAGTAACAAAGATGAATAATAGCTGTATTAGTTTGTTGGGGCGGCCATAACACAGTACCTGAGACTGGTGTGGCTTAAACAACAAAACTTTATTTTCCCACGGTTCTGGAAGCTAGAAGCCTCAGACCAAAGGGTTTTTTGATAGCGCGTTTCTTCTGAAGCCTCTCTCCACGGCTTGCAGATAGCTGGCTTCTCTCTGTGTCTTCATATGTTCTTCCTCTGTACATGTCTTGTGTACTACTTTCCTTTTTTAATAAGGAAACCATTCACATTAAGATTAGGGCTCATTCTAATGACCTTATTTTAACTTACTTACTTCTTTAATTACCCTATTTCCATATGCAGTCACATTCTGAAGTACTGAGCATTACGGTTTCAACATACAAATTTGGGAGGACACAGTTCACCCAATAACAATAGCCCTCCAGGACCTCCAATTAATAGAGAACAAGAATACATAAAAGTAACTACAATATAAGGCAGAAATTGATAAAAGTTTTAGTACAAATCCAAAATTATGAGAGAGCATAGAAAGGTTTAAAGGAGAAAGAAAGGTTTAAAGGAGAAAGTGGTGTTCTGAGGATAGGATTTAAGCAGATTGAGATGAATATGGTGAAAGGGCAGAAAAAGGCATAACTGGAGCAAGCACTGTGTAGGACTAATTTATCGTTCAATAATCAAACCTTACTCTGATTGACATGGCATATTATGTATTTAATATGCATATTATGTATTTAAGATGATAAAGGTCATTTGGTTGCTGATAGCACATCAGCAATACAAAATCTTATTTTCTTCAGTTTTCCATGTAAAATACATCACAGGCCAAAAACAAGATAAATTACACAATTCTCCACCATCGTCTAACAATTTGCACTTGTGGGCATTTTTTAAAAGAAATAGAATAGGGAGGGACTTAGAATCTCATTTACTATTAGTAAACCAGAAGATATGGATAATAAAAGTCCGAGAGTGACCATGTTATCCTTGTAGGAAATATATATATCAAAAAACTGTGCCCATAGATTTTTGTTCTAAGGGTCAGTTCCCAAATTTATGTGATACAACAGAATTTTAAATTCTTGCCTGTAATAAACTGTCATTGTCTGAATTTTTTAAAAAAGGTAGATTTGTGATATTTTATTACCAGTGAGTGTGACCTACACTTAGCTGCCCAACACATTATTAGTCCTGTTTGCTAAATAAGTCATATTTCTGACAATATCTTCTCAATTTTAATTGATTTTATTTAAAAAGTACAAGAGAATAGTAAGGAATCAACACAAAATACGCTTTTGTATTTTCAGAGGGGAAAAACACTGAACTTTCAGTGCAATCACAGTAAATGTGTGCTTCCTTATAACTTCTTACATATGTCACTGGCGGATAAACTGAATTTTTACTTACTACTTAAAATTCTGACAATTCAATAGCTCTCAGCCAGATGACATTTAAAATGTGGCAAAAACAAGGTTTTTATTTTGTTCAGAGATATTTTTCCAAAAGCACCTTAAAAGTCTTCTCCTCTACTGTCAAGATGATCATTTAAGTACATGTCATAGAATACATAGCCTACATTTCATACCACTTGTTAGTGCCTAATTAAGCAGAAAGAAATTAGTGAATTACGAAATCAAAATTAAAACACATCATGTTTTACATTAAGATATAAAGATCTTGAAACATACACCTTTAGCACTGTGGTAAATGAGCTTAATCTTTTACATTGGTGAAAGGTGCACAATGATCATTCTATGCAATTATGCAGCTAGGGAAGCCTTGATTTGGAAACAGCATTATTATACCAACAAGAAAATCACTTTGCATAGCTATGTTTAATTTTTGCAGTTGCCTTGAATAGTTACGCTACATATACATTCTGGCTTTGCCCTAAAGCCTGCGTTAGGAGGTTCTGAAATGTAAAAAAGTAAATCTACCCTCAATTACTTGAAGGTTACTCCTGTAGAAATCAAATGAGAGCTTATTAAGTAAAAAAAAATAATTTAATTAAACAAATGTTTAATAAGTATCTGCAGTACACCCAATGTTGTGTAAAGCTCTGCAGTGAAGTGAAACCTAATGATCAACACACATTCACTGTGTTTGGCTGCTTCTTGTTCTTTGACTTCATCTTTACTAATCTGACGTTTTGAGTATTTTCTAATTGTTTGGGATATTTTTCACATTTAATATCTCCTCCAGAATCTCATTAACTTCTGATAAAAAAGAAGAGTCTCATTTTCCCACTCAGACCATATTTAGTCTAGCTCAAAGGAATATTTGTTTAGCTTTATCATGATCTCCAAAATTGTTCAGCTGTGTCCTCATGGGCAACCAATGACTTAGAGAAGAAGAGACTTGAGCTTTTGTTAATTATTTGACTCAAAAGCTGAATGAAAAACAAATCAAAAGGTAGACTTAAGAGTTAGGTATATCTTTCTCTCTGATTCAAGAAAGTTCAAGATATAAAAACCCAGAATTATGGTTTAAACGTGACCTCCATATTTTTACAAAAACATTAAAAAATGGGCAAAAACTAACTTGAGAAGAAAACTAATTTTTAATAAGGGATAATAGGCTGCTCTGAAAAAAAGGTGCTTTTACATACCCTTTTTATGTAACATTAATGTAACATTAAGTAACATTCCTATTTATGGTCATAGAGAATTTGAGCAATTCAGGAGTTCTTTGCAACAAGCCCCTGTATATTAAACATGATTATCCTAGCAAAATTCTTTCTAGGTGGAACAATAAATGAGGATCTATCTATAAAACTCTTAGAGTTCCTGAGATAAATGTTTCCACACATATTAATAGTAGTATTTCTTAAAAGAAAAAGATTAAAAATGTCATGCACCGAAGTAAATACACTTATGCTATAAAAGAGCTATTAGAACCATATAAATATTGATGTAGAAAAATTATGAATTCATTTATTTATATTGTAACAGTGTAACTATATATCATGCATTAATAAAGTACTTTTAATGTAGACACCACATACATTTTTGGCTAAATATGCTAGAACAGATCTATATAGAACTGATCTATAATTTAGAGTAAGTCTCCTTTGTTCCTTAGCTGGTTTTTATACTTTAAATATGTTACCTGAAAATGATCATAAACAACTTACACAGTTTTAAATAATTAGAGGTTATAGCCCAGTTCACAAAAGAAAGAGTAAAGTTACAAGACTGGATATCTCTGTTTTCATGAAATTTCACATGTAATTAGGTGAAGAGGATTTATACACAATTTATTATGGAAACATAAAGTACATACATCATGATCAAACTGGTTAATGCAAACTTGCAAGAAGATATTAAATGATGCCATGGGGGTCTGCCTTTGGCTCAGGTCAAAGGGTCCTGGGATCGATTCTCGAATCAGGCTCCCTGCTCAGCGGGGAGCCTGCTTTTCCCTCTGCCTACAGCTCACCCTGCTTGTGCTTGCTCTCTTTCTCTGACAAATAAATAAATAAAATATTTTTAAATTTTTCAAAAAATAATATCATGGGAATTTAAATGTCACTATAATATATTGAATTATTGAGATATACAAAAAAGCACATTTTTCATTCCTCCCATGACACATTTCCACCTATACTATTAGGACTTTACAAAAAACAAACAAACTAAAACCCTGCATTTCACCTACATCTGAAATGTCCTATAATAAACTGTACTGAAAAGGCTGTGGAGAGTTGCATGGCAGCTAGCGTGAATGGCACTGGATATTTCAAAATCAGCATATTACAATGAAGTATTAGATTTTTGGCAGTTTCAAGCATATCCTTTTTTGGTTTAGATTTTTAATAGTCAAATTCTAAAATTATCATTTAACAGATACTTGTGTTATGAAAACCTGAAATTTCAAAGCAGCTGATTCCCTACAAGGAAATCAATAGTGTAGAAAGAAAATAAACACATAAAAATTTAGAAATGGATTTAAAAGATTAATTCATCTGTAAATTCTTGCTAATTATACATTTTTAAAAATTATTATGGAAAACCAGATTGAAGATTGATTGCTTTACAACCATAATTATTACAGAGATGAATAAAATAACATTATACTAAACATGGCTTTGACCCTTCTTTGAATTAAATTCTGTAGATCCCTATAGTGAGCTATTAAATGCCAATATATGAAAGAATAATCAAAATCAAGTAAAAATTTTAAAGTGAGGAGGCTTCAAAGACTGGCTGTCACACAATTCCTTTGCTGATAGAAAGACAGCCCTGGTGTTTCCCAACAGAAGCTATTTTACCATGTTATAATTGGCATCTGAAGGATTCTTTCCTGCATTAAAGTATAGATCCCTTACAAATAATTCCAGTGGTTCTTTCACCATTGTATCTTTAAGGTAAATAGAAATTGTCGATAAATTTTTGTTGACTGATGCAATAAATGATTAATATGTCAACACCAAAGTTTGTGTTGGGTGCTTGTTTCAAAGACATTCATTTCTTCGTTATTTACTATCACAGTTGCAATAAAGATGGTAGCATAAAAATGTCACTTAAATAATGCTGTCAAGCTGCTATTAGATACTTTGCAACTTTTGATTTGAGTTTTCATATACCCAAAGAAGATTCTATTCCCTAAAATAGGTTCTGATTATTTTGATGCTTTAGATCTAATCCAACAGAAGGAAAATGTCTGTCATGCAGTCCTGATTATCAAGAGGCAAGAGCTTTCATCAAAGCTCCTTAGTAAAGGGTAATTATAAAATCCTAGGAAAGAGTATACAAGGGTCTTGAATCTTACATGTAATGATAAGTATGACAAAAGTTAAGGTTTGGTGAAGCTTCATGGTTAGATTACATTGTTTTTTAATCCTATACACTCTAGTCTTTTAGGAATGCTTGAAATATTTCACAATTTTTTTAAAAAATCTAGCCATTATTTTGATACCCTCACCCACAAAACAAGGGTAAAAAGTAATATAAGATCTCACAAAATATCATTCCATCAGAATATGACCCTGAGTGATAAAGGTTTAGGCTTGTCTTCACAAAACAGTTTCTTAAACTATATTACTGAGATTCACAATCAAGTTCAAAAATACTGGATGATCTCCATTTTTTGGTGCGTTACAGGTGCTGACTGGGTCACCTGGGAAGAGGTGGTCACCTAGGTAGATATTTGGCACACAATCAACCACGTTGCCTGTCTTAGCACCTTGACATTTACTTCTCCTGTAACTCCTTTATTATAAAGTTCAAGAAAAGGAGAAATCATAATAAAATACAGAAACTAAGCTATGTGCTTCAATAATAATGGACACTATTTTTTCATGAGATTTTGTTCCGATATTACTTTTAAAGAATAAAATATTACAGTCTAAGCCCCACATGTACTCTTTCTCAGTCCTTTCCAACCCCTTCTTCTCCAGAGTAAATCACTTTTTTGCATTTGCTATCTGTGGCATTTATGGCACCCTACAGTTCCCATTGCTCTTAAACTTGCTAATTTACTCAATACTGCTTTTAAAAATCTGTTCCATTAAGATAGGAAAAAAGTTTATTTTAACTACTGTGTTTGCTGCTATTTATTCATTCTCCTACTGATGGACATTTATATTATTTCAAACTTCCACTATTTAAAAAAATCCATAATGATCATACTTGTACAAATTTTTTTATGAATATGTGCACAAGTTTCATATATGTATGAATATATTCATACATATATGAAATTATATATATTTGTGGCAAAATAGTCCAGGTACTACATAGTGCTTCCCAAAAGCAGTGTGTGAGAGTTTTTTTTACTATATCTCATCAATACTTGTCATTAAATCATATACATTTTTTAGTGTCTTGACATGTGACAGCTATACAACATAGTTTGCAAGATAATTCTTAAGTTACTTTGATTAACTATAATGTACTAACTTTTGGGATAGTTTAACAAAGTAGCACCTTTAAAGAAGTTTATCTTTATCATTCCTGTTTTAACTTTTAGCAACGGCCTTCCAGTGATGCTAGTAATAATGTCTATCTTTTACTGGGCCACTTACTATATTCCAGTGATGCTAGTAATAATGTCTATCTTTTACTGGGCCACTTACTATATTC
>NC_081560.1:133127315-133216199 GCF_022355385.1 Mustela nigripes
TAATCACTCTTCAAAGAATTTTAAATATATTATTTTATTCAATCCTTCCAACCATGTGAAAATGTAAGTTATGATAGTTCTATCTCCAGGATTTAAAACAATCTCATCACCTAGTAGATGCTCAGTACATATTTGTTATATAAATGAAAAAAAAATATTTTAGCCAGTGTATCCTGATCTAACAAAATAATGCAGCGTAGGTAGTTTATAAACACTGAAATTTATTTCTCACTGTAGTAGAGACTCAGAGGTCCAAGATCAAGGTACCAGCAAGGTTGGATCCTGGTAAGAGCCCTCTTCCTGGTTCAGATCCAGTGACTTCTCTGTACATTCTCACATAGTGGAAGGGACAAGGGATCTCTGTACGGTCTCCTTCATGAAAACATTAATCCCCTTCATGAGAGCTTCACCCTCCTGACATAAGTATCACCCAAAAGCCCTGCCTTCTAATACTTTCACATAGAACACTAGGGTTTCAACATAGGAATTTGGGAGGACATAAATGTTCAAACCATGGCAAAATAATATAATTATCAACATTTCAGAGAAGGGCATTTGGTGAGTAAAAATTATTTCTCAAATATCATAGATTTGGTGGGAAATGATAAAATCATCAGTCTTTAAGTACACTTAACCCCCTCCAAACTCTTATTTTCTTGTGCTTCCAGTGGATTCTAGGAATATAGTCCATTGTCTGTAAGATTTCTTTTAGTGGTGAAATATTAGTGGGAATGACATATGCTTTATTAGAATGTAATCCTTAGCTGTATTCCTCAAATATATATAAACAGTTCAGAGCACAAGCTCTGGAGCCACTCCATAAGCAGAGGTTTTTACTGCTTTGTTATGATTCTCCAGGATGCTGATCGAGTCCTTAAAACTGCCAACACAAACTCGCAAGCTCAAATATATCACTTCCTACTTTCAGATCTTGTATCTAGCAGGAGGCATGCTTTTTCCATTTCTCCCACCTTTGGAGAAAATGTCGGTAAGGAGCATCCTGCTTTTCCTATTTAAAAACTCTTCATCTCTAGCTGGAGACTTCAGTCTTTCAGAATGCTCAGGAGCACATCTTAGATTTACAAGTTGGTGGGGGAGTAATAGATGGCAAGGAGAAACTTTACTTCTCATCCCTCACCTAATGCATAAAATTTCCCACATAATTAACCATATTAAGGATTTTTATTTATCCAAATTACACTTACTAAATGTGTGTGCTTACAGTTGAGACATTGCCCAGCAATAACTAAATACAAATGGAATTCTGACAATCACTTTGATGCTGTTTTTGTTGAAACTTTTGGAAATTTGTTGCCTGTTACAAATAATATGGTAACTAATATGGTAACTAATATGGTGCACATGCATTCACTGAGACAATATTTTAAAAAATTCTTTATTAAAGGTCTATTTTGTCATTTGTAGCCCTGTGTAAATACATAGCTAGGGCATCTTCAGAATTTAGGAAATATATATTACCTTTATAAATGTGTTTAAGATCCAAGCCTTTAGTGTTATTTATTTCATTGGTAAGATTATTGATGATTACTCCAGCTCTACCTTAAAGCTCTGATAAAAATTCTCAAATCTGATTTTGACAAGTTCAAAAGAGGACTTCTAATTATGGCTTTTCTAAAAAATTGAATTCATAATATTCAAACAATAGTACTGCAGGAAATCCATTGTTCATTCAAACGAGAGCATCTTGAGTGAACTTGCCTGTGAGTACATGGAATGATGCATGATAAATTCCAGTTCACATGCCCAAACTATTCTTTAATCATGTATACAGGCAGTTATTCAAAACCTAATGATCAATAGAGCAATAATGGATTCCTTTGGGAGAGCCTATTCCATCATTTTTGAAAGTATGCCTTCTCCCTGTCTTTCCATGACTTGCGTAAAGCTGTATGATTTCCCCAAGTGTCCACAGCGATCACTGAGGCATACAGCATCATGTGGAAATGTAATCACAAAGGACCCAGAGATAAAAATCTTATAGCCACAACATTGTCTCTTGATTTTAACCAATGCAATAGAACCTCCTGACTGCAGGTCATCACTAGATTATCCAGATGAAGAAGAGTTTTTCCTTGGCAAACGGGCACCCAAGTTATTCAGACTGAGCTATGTTTAAGTCATTAAATTGGCTCTCACCTCACCTTTCTATTATTACAGCTTGGATGTGTCAGTCTTAAATGTTTTAATTCCCTGGAAGTGAGGTGGAGAAAATAAGGGAACATCTGCTTTATATTGTGTTTACTTTATTTTCACTTCTAAGAACAATTAAATCATTATTTAGCTCTATACTACCTAATTCTGTAAAAGCAGTTTCCAGAGTTAGTGTTCTGAAAAACTGATGTAGTCTGTGACACTACTAGTTAATATTTTACATGACCTACATCTTCCTCAAATGTTTAGGGTTTTATATAATATCACCTATTGTCTTCATCAGCCCAGTACCAAACCAGATATACTCTCTGTTCCTCTAATGCTGGTCAACTTGCCCTTCCTCTTTGTACTACCATGTATTTTCACACACTTTTCTCTTTTTCTGGAATGCCATTCCAATTTCTTCAAGATTAAATTAAAAAATTCAGTTCAAATGCCATACTTAAAAATAATTCCCTCAGTACTCTGACATTCCAGCAGGATTAACTGCATAGCATCTTGTTAATGTGACTGTTAAAATCCCTTGGAATCTAATTTGTATATACTAGATTGTGTGTTCACAAAAAGTTGTGTCTTCCTTCTTTCCATCTTCTTCCCTTTCCCAACTTATGTCTCGCACATAATTGATATTCAATATATTTTTATCAAAATCCATTTTTGCAGAATATAATTTAAATCCCAATTTTAAAAGAACATATTTTTTTGAAACACATCATGTCCTGATCCCTCTAATCAACTGAAATTTCAAATAAGTATATATTGAAAAGGTATATATAAGTGAATGTATCATAATAGATTGGGTATCATTATATTATATAACTTATCTTTGCATAGATACATACTATATTGGTCATTCTTTACTCTCAGCACCTATTCCATAACCATTATATTGAATATTAATAGTGCTCAGTTTATGTGCAATTGATTTAACACTTTGATCTTGCTAATATTATGTGTTTATTTTGTATTAATTTTGAAAGAGGACTATAAGTCTATTTTCATTTTTCTTTGTTGAATGATTCAGATAAAACTTTTTATAAGCAAAGATCACGTTTACCACAATGTCATGAATAGAGGGTTTTGTTAGTACATTTTTGAGGATAGCATCAGAGTTATCTTTGTGTGACTAAGTCAAGGTCACAGAACATTGTGATGATTAATGCTTAAAGTTATTTTTCATAATTTAGAGGTTTCTTAAACTATTTCTCCCAAAGATGAACACATTTATTCAAAGCAGAAGCCATATACCTCCTCAAATTAATCTTGCACAGAATTAAAAAGGGGAGTAAATACATTTATTCATTCAGCCAATAACTATTGAAAGCCTTCAAGCCAGGCTCTGGAAGCAGGAGTTTCAATTAGAAAATTATATGGTAAGGGGCGCCTGGGTGGCTCAGGGGGTTAAAGCCTCTGCCTTCGGCTCAGGTCAAGATCCCAGGATCCTGGGATCGAGCCCCGCATAGGGCTCTCTGCTCAGCGGGGAGCCTGCTTCCTCCTCTCTCTCTCTCTCTCTCTCTGCCAGCCTCTCTGCCTACTTGTGATCTCTATCTGTCAAAATAAATAAATAAAATCTTTTAAAAAAATTATATGGTAAGAAAACAATCTGAGGGGTTTGGCAGGGGGGTGGGAGTTTGGGGTACCAGGTGGTGGGTATTATAGAGGGCACAGATTGCATGGAGCACTGGGTGTGGTGAAAAAATAATGAATACAGTTATGCTGAAAATAAATAAATTAATAAAAACAACAAAAAAACAAAATATATGGTAATTCAGGTAAGAGAGAGAGGCTTGAACTGAGAGGTGAGAACAGTGGAAATAGAGAAAAGTGGATGTATTAGAAATTCAGAACATGGAGTAAAAGAGATCTCTAAGCATCCTTTAATACCATACTTCACTGAAAGTCACTATGATATTATCTCTAAAATGAGAAAACCTTTTACAATAAGGGAACAATCGAACTAATTCTAATCAATAAGTGGTCAATCTTTCTTTTAGAAAATTCCAAACCATTGTCAGTGGTTCACTCCATTCTTCATGTGGTCCCTTCCCTCCAACTATCCCCATCATCATAGCTTTCTTGCAAGTTATCTCTTCTGCTAACTTTTTACTCTTTTTTTTAACCTCAAGTACATTTTGTAGGGTTTAGCACTTCACATTATGCAATATTTAAGGAATGAATGAATAAATGAAAGAAAGTTCATATATTTACAAACTTTCACATTTACTCAGTTCTTTGGATTTGTTGAATAGTTCATGTGGTCCAAGTCAGTTGCTCTTCTAACAAAGTTTACTTCTTTTGAACTTAGTTCCTTTTGAATGAGTCAATTAATTCAATGATTCAAAAAATTGAGGCAAGTGCTAATGTTTTCTCTCCCAAATTTACATCTTAAATGGAAACCTTAAACTTTTTATTTTCCCATGTATATAACTAATATTGGGATTTCAGGCATGTTGGCAGTCTGGAAAGACAGAGCTTCACAAATCTCATCACATAGGAACATCTTCTGTCTATATGAAAGACAGACCTTGATGTGGTCAAAGAATCTTTCAGTCCAGCAACTTTCTGACAAGTGTTCTGTTACACGTATTTTCAGAGAGGGATTAAAAAACAAAACAAAACAAAACAAACACACAAACAAAAACCAAGAACGGTGAATGCTGTGGGGATAAGTCCTACAATCAATGATGAGACAAAAAGTTGGAGACCTATGCATTTGAAAATTTTTTTTCTAATTACCTGCAAAATGATACTGGAATTATTACATAAATAACATTAAACAGAAAAGAGCCTCTTTTGGACAACTGAATGTCAGAGAATGTAGTTTCCCAAACATTCCTTTGATTTAAAAGGTGGGGCCTTAATTCACAGTTTCATTTTATCTTTACACTTAAAAATTTTAAATAACAGTACATCGATGAAGTGGCTATATTTCCTATGGTTTTCAAAAAAAAACTGATTATACTTATGTTCAGAGTTTTCTATGCATACGATGAAACAAAATAATGTACAAATGCCTTCTAAAAATTGGTATTTTCACTTCTGCATATCATGAGAAGTTTGGTGATTATATAAACATACAGTTTAAAAATCATCAATGATATTTCTATATTGGGGAAAGCAATAGTTAAATAAAAGACATTTGATATTACTTCAAGACCTATCCATCAATATTAGATGATCTAATCACTCTAAAACATTATTATGATGGAAACATTTTACCAGTGTGACCCCTACCTTTGTTAATGACAATAAAATAATCACTAAAGTCCAAGAATCCTTTCTCACTGATTTTAGGTCTTAAGTTTTGTTTATATTTTAATGTGGAGAGCTGATGTTCTGAGAATCCCCAAATTTTCACAACTGACTCAGAAGAAAAGTGGGAATCTTTTCAGGATTTTTATTATTCATTCTTATAAAATAAAACAAAAATAAATAAATAAATAAGAGTGAAGTAAGTATTATTGTCAAGTACTGAAAGAAAGCCAAAGTAAAAGATGAAATTATTTTATGAAAAATATGAAATGTAATATTCTCTAGGTAATTCACCAACACGAACTGAGTTGTCAGTTTTTCTACCAGGGAAACAGAGGAACCAGCAGTCTGTGAGAACAAACAGGATCTCTGAACGATCATTATAAAGTATCATCAGAGAAGTTGTTCATTGCTAATCACATCAACAACTTTTTCTAAGACAATCTGGACCCACCCACCCCTAAAAAAAGCCATCAGATTGTGACAGCCTCCATCACAGCTCTTTGAAGCATGATTAGTTATCTGAAACAAAGTAACTATCCACTGGTGGCCTGTGATCTTGAATTTACAACTTCTAGCCTAGTACTAAAAAAGATGTATATATAAAGCCAGCTAGAAGATTCTGAGAAAAGGTATCATTATTTGGGGGAAACACATGTTGAAAGTTATGATGCAATAAGAATCATCAATAGGGCTCATGCTTAATTAATACAAGATAAGTTTATGAAAATGCAGAAAAGTGAGAAAGGATTGCCTGAGGTAAATATCTTTTGACGCTAGTCAACAGCCATTTTCCATTCTTTTCTGCTCATAAAACCTCTGATTTTGTTTGCATTGTAAGTAATTAGTCAGAAAGGTTGAATTATGATTGGTCTAAGCCCAGTAGTCTGCTAGATCTGTTATACCAACTCACAAGAGTTGTTTTTTATGCATCTCTTCAGTGACATCACATCAATAGCTTAAAACGGGCCAATGTGACAGTATACATAAATACTACAAAGGAAGTATTACAAATTAGAACTACCATTTACTCTGGCCCCCAGTCAATTTTTAACCATTTATCACCATTCTAAGCTTATCATGGAAATCCCATTTCCTTTTGCCAGCAGTTGGCTCAAGTGTAGGTATAGGAATAAGTTTTGACCTATGAGGCATAAGAGAAATCAGATGGAGGTCACCCAGGAAAGATTTCCTCCTGATAACTTGGAGCCAACAAGCTACCTTGTTTTCTGCTTTAGGTGGTACTGTACAATGCTTTGAAATGTAAGCTCTGAGATTTAACCATGAGGGAAGGTCAAGTGAATCCAGAGATGTCTACATAGATCATTAATAACCTTAGACTGCTATCAGCTAGCACATCCAAAGGACAGGAAAGTAAGAAAATTCACCCTGGGTCTAGAAAATAATGGAGTGCGATATCTATGGAGAATTTTAAAGCAATAATGAAGCACATTAAATATTAATCCTCTTTTAAATTATTACCCTGTAGTGACAATTCTAAACAATGTTAATGATAAAATACTATTCCTCACATATCTTGACTATTCCTATCCAAGTCCTTTGGCATGCTTGGGGAGTAAGTTTAGATGGGAACTTCCATATGAGTTTTCTGTTGTGTATAAGCAAAACGTGCTGAAGTGTTAAAGCTGTTCACAAAAAAGTAGCAGACTAAGAAGGTTGGGAGGTCAGGTTAATCCAGGATGGAAAAGAAAAAGCATGAGCTCCTGCACTAAGGACCTGCCGGACTTGCTCAGATCTCTGGCTTCCCACAGCTCTAATCATGCAAGGGCAGGCCAATTATAGTTCTTGCTCTTATGTGTTCAGGAGCCTCTCCCTATTGTGTCATTAGTGTACCTATAATAAACTGTCTTTACAGAGAGTTGTGTGAGCAGGTTTCTTTGTTTTGTAACAAAAAGATACAACTAAAAAATAAAATCTAACATTTAGTAATTAACCAAAGAGTGTCCCAATGTATGACAGTGATTGAATACACATACACACAAAATCTATACTAAGAGGACAGCAAAAATATGCTTAATACAGCATTGTTTATACTAGTTAAAATTATAATTCACTAAATGCTAATGAAAGAAGAAAAGGTTTTTTTTTTTTTTGAAGCATGTATAATGATGTGGGAAAATTCAGCCAAATATTCATTATAAACCTCATGACATAATTATTTAAAAGCATGAATTTATATATATAGGGATATATAAATACATATATATATATATATGTGGCTATACATATAGCTATATATATGTAAATTTGGATGGAAATAAATCAGATATAAATTGTTGTTATTTCTGAATAGTGGGATCAAGGGATATTAACATTTTTACCCATACATTTTCTATTATTTTCAAAGTTTCCAGCTCCCCAGAAATAAAACAATTTTAAAATGTTTTAAAATATGTTTTAAAAATATTTTAAAATAATGTATCATGAAAATACAGCAGGTTTCCAGAACTAGTGTTTAATATGAGAATATATACATGCATGAAAGTAGTAAGTTCCACAAGTTAGACACACTATGACTATATTGGGAAATTTTTAAAAGATAAAATGATGTTAGAAATTCATATGAATAAGCATTTTATAAGAAATCATATCTCATTCCAGTCTCTTTTTTAAAAAAGGAAAAAAATCTATTTTTTTAATTTTTAAAGATTTTATTTTTCAGATGAGAGGCAAGATGGCGGAGGAGTGGTGGACTGAAATGACATCAGGTCGCAGGAGTTCAGCTGGTTACCAAACCATTCTGAACACCTACAAACTCAACAGGAGAATGAAGAAAAGAACAGTAATTCTAGGGACAGAAAAATCAACCACTTTCTAAAAGATAAGATGTGTGGAGAAGTGGATCCGAAGTGATAGGAAGATAGACTGCAGGGGGAGGGGCCGACTCCCGGCAAATGGTGAAGCAGCAGAGCACAAAATTAGATCTTTTAGAAGTCTGCTCCACTGAGGGATATTGTTCCAAAAGCTAAGCAAGGGTGGAGCCCTTGCAGGGACAGTGTGGTCTCAGGACCCGTGGGGTCACTGAAAGATCGAGGGTGTCTGAGTGTGGCAGAGCTCCTAGGTATCAGAGTGGGAAAGCTGACTACAGAGAGCCAAGGAAGGAGTGCTCAGCTCGGGGTTACCTTAAACTGTGATGAGTGGCACAGCCAGACCACTTCTTTTTGAATAGGGACACCAGAAGTGGCAGATCCAGGGAGACTCAACTTCCTCCTCTAGAGGCAGGAATCTGCTAGTTTTGGAGACTCCAAATGGAGCTGTACACGAGAGACAGAAACACTCAGTCACAGGCCCAGTAAGCCCAGAGCGTGGCTGGAGACCACGGAGATGGGAGTGATTGACCACTTTTCTCTGAGACCACACTGAGGAGTGGGGACCTGAGCTCTCAGATCCTCTGAGCCAAAGATTGGGAGGCTGCCATTTTCATTCTCGTCCTCCAGAGCTCTTCGGAAAGCATTTGGGGAACAAAAAACTCCTGAGACCAAACTTAAGCAGATTTCTTAGCCTGGCCCTGGCAAGGGCAGTGCAATTCTGCCTAGGGCAAAGAGATTTGAGAATCACTATAACAGGCCCCTCCCCCAAAAAATCAGGAAGAACATCCAGCCAAAACCAAGCACACTGATCAAAGAGAACAGGAAAACGCCAGAGCTAGGGGAAAGCAATGCATGGAATTCATGGCTTTCTCCCCAAAAAACTTTAGTCTTGGAAAGTTAAAATTTTTAAATTTTATTTTCTATCTTACTCTAATTTTTTTAACGTTTTTTCTTTCCTCTTTTAACTTTTTTTAACTAGTTTATCTTAACAATACATTTCTAAAAAATTTTTTTCAAACCCTCATTATTAGAGTCATATTGTATCCTTCAATGTATTTAACCTTATTTTTTGTATACATATAGTTTTTTTTTTTTTTTCTAAAAAATTTTGGGATACTTCTTTTAATAGATCAAAATATACCTAAATCTAGCACAGGTCTTTGTTCTATTCTCCAACCTGAGCAAATTCTCTCCAATTTCTTTTTCTTTCTTTTCCCAACCAACTTATCAACTCTTTTTTAGAATTTTTTAAAAATTTTTATATTTACAGTCATATTTCATCCCTTCATTGTGTTTACCCTTATTTTCCTTCCTTTAAAATTTTGGGAGGGACACCTGGGTGGCTCAGTGGGTTAAAGCCTCTACCTTTTGGCTCAGGTCATGATCCCAGGGTGCTGGGATCAAGCCCCGAATCCGGCTCTCTACTCAGCAGGGAGCCTGCTTCCCTCTCTCTCTCTGCCTGCCTCTCTGCCTACTTGTGATCTGTCTGTCAAATAAATAAATAAAATCTTTAAAAAAATTGGGGAGGTAGTTTCTTCGAAGAGACCAAAGTACTCCCCAAATTAAGTGGGTGGTTCTGTTTTATTCACAAATCTAATACCTGTATTTCCTTTTTTCTTTTTCTTTTCTTTTTTAATTTTTTTGAACTTCTTTTTACCCTCTTACGTCCCCCCACAATCTGGGTTCTCTTCTGATTTGGTTAACACATATTTTTCTGGGGTCTTACCATACTTTTGGTATTTTATTCTCTCTCACATATTTTTATCTATATACAATTACAAGATAGAAAAACTCAGGATAAAAAAAGAACAAGAGGCAGTACCAAAGTCTAGGGATCTAATCAATACAGACATTGGTAATATGTCAGATCTAGAGTTTAGAATGATGATTCTCATGGTGCTAGCTGGGCTCCAAAAAGGCATGGAAGATATTAGAGAAACCCTGTCTGGAGAAATAAAAGCCCTTTTTGGGGAAATAAAAGAAATAAAATATAACCAAGCTAAAATTTAAAAAGCTATTAATGAGGTACAATAAAAAATGGAGGATCTTATTGCTAGGATAAATGAGGCAAAAGAGAGTATTAGTGATAAAGAAGACCAAATGATGGAGAATAAAGAAGCTGAGCAAAAGAGAGACAAATGACTACTGGACCATGACGGAAGAATTTGAGAGATAAGTGATACCATAAGACGAAACATTAGAATTATTGGGATTCCAAAAGAAGAAGAAAGAGGGGAGAGGAAGGTATATTGGAGTGAATTATTGTAGAGAATTTCCCTAATATGGCAAAGGGAACAATCATCAAAATCCAGGAGGTGCAGATAATTCACCTCAAAACAAATAAGAATAGGTCCACACCCCATCATCTAATAGTAAAATTTACAAGTATTAATAACAAAGAGAAAATCCTGAAAGTAGACCTGGACAAGAAGTCTGTAACATACAATGCTAAAAATTTTAGATTGGCAGCAGACTTATCCACAGAGACCTGGCAGGCCAAAAGAACTGGCATGATATATTCAGAACACAAAATGGGGAAAACATGCAGCCAAGAATACTGTATCCAGCTAGGCTATCATTGAAAATAGAAGGAGAGATAAAAAGCTTCCAGGACAAACAAAAACTAAAATAATTTGTAAGCACCAAACCAGCTCTCCAGGAAATATTGAAAGGGGTCCTCTAAGCAAAGAGAGAGCCTAAAAGTAGTAGACCAGAAAGGAACAGAGACAATATACAGTAACAGTCACCTTACAGGCAATACAATGGCCCTAAACTGATATCTCTCAATAGTTACCCTGAATGTAAATGGGCTAAACACCCCAATCAAAAGACACAGGGTATCAGAATGGATTAAAAAAAAAATCAATATGCTGTCTATAAGAAACTCATTTTAGACCAAAAGATACCTCCAGATTTAAAAGTGAGTGGGTGGAAAACAATGTACCATGTTAATGCACATAAAAAGAAAGCTGGGGTGGCAATCCTTATATCACATAAATTAGATTTTAAGCCAAGGACTATAATAAAAGATGAGGAAGGACACTATATTATACTCAAAGGGTCTGTCCAACAAGACGGTCTAACATATTAAATATCTATTTCCCAACATGGGAGCAGCCAACTATATAAACCAATTAATAACAAAATCAAAGAAACACATAGATAATAATACAATAATAGTCAGGGACTTTAACATCCCCCTCACTGAAATGGAAAGATCATCCAAGCAAAAGATCAACAAGGAAATAAAGGCCTTAAATGACACCCTGGACCAGATGGACATCACAAATATATTCAGAACATTCCATCCCAAAGCAACAGAATACACATTTTTCTCTACCGCACATGGAACATTCTCTAGAATAGATCACATCCTGGGTCACAATTCAGGTCTCAACCAGTATCAGAAGATTGGGATCATTCCCTGCATATTTTCAGACAACAGTGGTCTGAAGCTAGAACTCAGTCACAAGAGGAAATTTGGAAAGAACCCAAATACATGGAGGCTAAAGAGCATCCTCCTAAAGAATGAATGGGTCAACCAGGAAATTAAAGAAGAATTGAAAAAAATCATGGAAACAAATAAAAATAAAAACACAACTGTTCAAAATCTATGGGACAAAGCAAAGATAGTCCTGAGAGGAAAATATATAGCGATACAAGCCTTTCTCAAGAAACAAGAAAGGTCTCAAATACACAACCTAACCCTACATCTAAAGGATATGGAGAAAGAACAACAAACAAAGCCTAAACCCAGCAGGAGAAGAGAAATAATAAAGATCAGAACAGAAATCAATGAAATAGAAACCAAAACAACAGTAGAACAAATCAATGAAACTAGGAGCTTGTTCTTTGAAAAAACTGATAAGACTGATAAACCCCTGGCCAGACTTATCAAAAAAGAAAAGAGAAAGGACCTAAATAAATAAAATCATGAATGAAAGAGGAGAGATCCCAACCAACACCAAAGAAATACAAACAATTATAAGAACATATTATGAGCAATTATATGCCAGCAAATTTGACAGTCTGGAAGAAATGGACGCATTCCTAGTGACATATAAACTACCACAACTGAACCAGGAAGAAAGAGAAAACCTGAACAGACCTATAACCAGTAAGGAGATTGAAGCAATCACCAAAAATCTCCCAACAAACAAGAGCCCAGGGTCAAAACCTTTCCCAGGGGAATCCTACAAACATTTAAAGAAGAATTAATTCCTATTCTCCTGAAACTGTTCCAAAAAAAACAGAAGTGGAAGGAAATCTTCCAAACTCATTTTATGAGGCCAGCATTACCTTGACCCAAAGACCAGAAATAGATCCCATCAAAAAAGAGAATCACAGACCAATATCCTTGAGGAACACAGATGTGAAAATTCTCACCAAAATAATATCCAATAGGATCTAACAGTACATTAAGAGGATTATTCACCATGACCAAGTGGGATTTATTCCAGGGCTGCAAGGTCGTTTCAAGATCCACAAATCAATCAATGTGATACAATGCATTAATAAAAGAAAGAACAAGAACCACATGATACTCTCAATCGATGCTGAAAAAACATTTGACAAGTACAGCATTTTTTCTTGATAAAAACTCTTCAAAGTGGAGGCATAGAGCACACATACCTCAATATCATCAAAGCCATCTATGAAAAACCCACAGCGAATATCATTTTCAATGGAGAAAAACTGAGAGCTTTTCCACTTAGGTCAGGAACATGGCAGGGATATCCATTTCACCACTGCTATTCAACATAGTACTAGAAGTCCTAGCCTAAGCAATCAGACAACAAAAAGAATTAAAGGCATCCAAATTGGCAAAGAAGAAGTCCAACTGTCACTCTTTGCAAATGATATGATACTTTATGTGGCAAACCCAGAAGACTCCACTCCAAATCTGCTAGAACCTGTAGAGGAGTTCAGTAAAGTTTCAAATATAAAATCAATGCACAGAAGTCAGCTGTATTTCTATACACCAACAACAAGAGAGAAGAAAGAGAAATTAAGGAGTCAACCCCATTTACAATTACACACAAAACCATAAGATACCTAGGAATAAACCTAACCAAGAGGTAAAAAATCTGTACTCAGAAAACTATAAAGTACTCAGGAAAGAAATTGAGGAAGACACAAAGAAATGAAAAATGTTCCGTACTCCTGGATTGGAAGAACAAATATTGTGAAAATGTCTATGCTACCTAAAGCAATCTACATGTTTACTGCAATTCCTATCAAAATACCATCTTTTTTTTTTTTTCAAAGAAATGGAACAAATAATCCTAAAATTTATATGGAACCAGAAAAGACCTCAAATAGCCAGAGGAATATTGAAAAAGAAAGCCAAAGTTGGTGGCATCACAATTCCAGACTTCAAGCTCTATTACAATGCTGTCATCATCAAGAAAGTATGGTAATGGCACAAAAACAGACACATAGATCAATGGAACAGAATAGAAAGCCCAGAAATAGACCCTCAACCTTATGGTCAACTAATCTTTGACAAAGCAGGAAAGAATGCCCAATGGAAAAAAGACAGTCTCTTCAACAAATGGTGTTGGGAAAACTGGACAGCCACATGCAAATAAAAGTAACTGGACCATCTCCTTACACCACACATGAAAACAGACTCAAAATGGATGAAGGAGCTCAATGTGAGAAAGGAATTCATCAAAATTATTGAGGGGAACACAGGCAGCAATCTCTTCGACCTCAGCCACAGCAACTTCTTCCTAGGAACATTGTCAAAGGCAAGGGAAGCAAGGGCAAAAATGAACTATTGGGATTTCATCAAGATCAAAAGCTTTTGCACAGCAAAGGAAACAGTTAACAAAAACAAAAGACAACTGACAGAATGGGAGAAGATATTTGCAAATGACATATCAGATAAAGGGCTTGTATCCAAAATCTATAAAGAACTTACAAAACTCAATACCCAAAGAACAAATAATCAGGAAATGTGCAGAGGACATGAACAGACATTTCTGCAAAGAAGACATCCAGATGGCCAACAGACACATGAAAAGTGTGTTCAATATCATTCGACATCAGGAAATACAAATCAAAACCACAATGAGATACCACCTCATGACAGTCAGAATGACTTAAATTAACCAGTCAGGAAATGACAGATGTTGTAGAGGATGTGGAAAAAGGGGAACCCTCCTACATTGTTGGTGGAAATGCAAGCTGGTTCCACTCTAGAAAACAGCATGAAGGTTCCTCAAAAAGTTGAATATAGAGCTACCCTATGACCCAGCAATCACACTACTGGGTATTTATCCTAAAGATATAAAAGTAGTGATCTGAAAGGGCACATGCACCTGAATGTTTATAGCAGCAATGTCTGCAATAGCCGAACTATGGAAAGAACCTAGATGTGTGTGTGTGTGTGTGTGTGTGTGTATAGATATAGATATAGATATAGATATAGATATAGATATAGGAATACTATGCAGCCATCCAAAGAAACAAAATCTTGCCATTTTCAAAGATGTGGTTTGAACTAGAGGGTATTATGCTGAGTGAAATAAATCAATCAGAGAAATATAATTATAATATGATCTCCCTGATATGAGGAATTGAGAGGCAGAGTGGGGAGTTGTGGGGTGAGGGAAGAAATAAATGAACAAGATGGGATTTGGAGAGAGAAAAACCACACGACACTCTTAATTTCACAAAACAAACTGAGGGTTGCTGGGGAGAGAGGGGTATGGAGAAGATAGTTGAGTTATGGACATTGGGGAGGGTATGTGGTATGGTGAGTGTTGTGAGTGTGTAAGCCTGATGATTAACAGACCTGTACCCCTGGGGCAAATAATACATTATATGTTAATAAAAATAATTTAAAAATATTTTGTTTTTGCAAAAGATAATAATAGATTAATCATAGGATGAGAAATGAAAATAACTAGTAAGCATGCAAAAAAATATTTTGTTTTAAATTTTGTTTATTTGAAAGAGATGGAGATAGAGAGAACATGAATGAGCAGGAGGAGGGGCAGAGACAAAGGGAGAAGCAGGCTCCCTTCTGAGCAGGGACCCCAATGAGGGACTCAATTGTAAGACCCTAGGATCATGACCTGAGGTGAAAGCAGGCATTTAACCATAGAGCTATCCAGGCACCCTAAAGTTTTTATTTAAATAATCTCTACACCCAGCATGGAACTCAAACTCAAAACCCTGAGATCAAGTTGCATGCTCCTACAACTGAGACAACCAGTTTCTCCCAAATGTAATTTATTATAATATGAAGCTTAATTTTTAAGAAAATAAAAAAAATATTTAGAAGTAGTTAGTTCTTTGCTGTTATAACAATATAATCAAAACCAGAGTTATGCTTCTGAGAGTAATTTCATAATCCTATGGGATGCTCTTCTGTTCTGTGATAAAAGAATCATGTAGGTTTGACATGGAATTTCAAGCCCATCTGTAACTGATGTAGTCAGATGTTTAGATTTATTTGATTATTTAGATCACCAATATTCAAATACATAAACTGGAAGCTGAAGTATATATTCTATCTCAAATAAATGAAGAGTTTTCCTGTTGTGTCTATCTATCTAAATTTTCTAGTGCAGAAAAATTCTGTTGGAAAAGAAGTACAGAGAAATCAAAAGATATAAATATAGTAAAGGGGAAATGATTATTTATTCAAAAAGCTAGAAAATGTCTAAGATTTCCAGCTACTATTTTCAATTATGCTTTGTCTACGAATAGGAGTTTCTTTTAGAGACACAATGTAAATTATTGAGTTGTAAGGACTGCAAGCTTGAGGCTCATTATCCTAGAGTAGATCACAAATAGCAATACTTTGCTTTTGAGAAAGATGATCATTAACAAGAGTCTCATTATACTGCATACAATTAATTATATTCATAATTATCCTCTTTCAGAAAATTGACAAGATTAAATATATAAATTAAAAGATCAAAAACATACCAGATACAGCAAGGAAGTCATCAATGCTTGTAATGTCATCTACAGCTTCGGTGAGGACATAGATATGATTCTCCCACGTGTGCTTATACATTTCCATGGTTTTTTTGACCACTTGACTTTTGGGTCTTGCCGCCAAAGCAAGTGCAGCATTAATGATCTGCAAAGATGTAGAATGTTCACATAGTGATTTCTTTGGAAATAGTTAAAATTATGGAGATAACAGCTATTCTTTAAAATAGAAAATACATATATCTTTAACAACAGGGAAAATGGCAAAAATCCCCTTGTAACTCCCTCTTCACTTTTGGTAAAAATTTAATTTTATTTGTGGCAAAAATTAATCATTTTTAGAGCTTTTTATTGAGTATCAATGCACTAAAAACTGCAAGAGCTACAAAGATATTTGGTCTCTGCCTGTAAGGAACTTCTTTATTACTCAATGGGAAAGGCAAAACATAACTCAGTTCAGTATGCAATAAATATCATAACCACAAATAATGGTCAATAGTCTTTAGACAGCAGAAGTTTTAAAGAAAGATTTCAAGGAAGAGTAACATGTTAACTAGTCATTTGAATTCACATTGCACAATGTGAATATATGCAAAGCACTGGAATAAGAGCTTTGGCTCCCCTGAGGTCTTATAGAATTTTGCGAGTGAATATTCATTATTAATTCACTAATTAATTAATTATTTCATTCATTTTTTCAGACTTCAAATATATTCTGATTTCTTTTCATGTATTAAGCATTGTTTTAGATTCTAAGGATCTAAACAAGACAGCAGCAAAAATCATTGCTTTCATGGAACCTTTATTACAGTTATAGCACAGAAGCAATTAACAAGTTAAATAAACAAAATATATGATCTGTTAGATAGTTTTAAGAACCAAGGAGAAAAAGATATAAGAAGGGGGATAAGGAATGAAATGGTGGTGAGGGTAGGATGTTGGTGATTGCAGTAAGGCCTCCCACTAAATTGGCCATTTAGGTTAAATCGCCATTGAAAAAGAATGATGGGACAGAGAAGAGGCAAAAATCAAAAGGAGAGTAAACAGAGGAAATACTGTGACAATGGCGAGCAGTCTTACCTAGAGACTGGGTGTCCGAAAGAAATCAACGGGAGTACTTGGTGGTCCTGCTCAGGACAGTGCCCTTATTTGGAAGGCACTGGGGAGTCATTATGACTTTCAAGCAATTTGCTCAGAACTAAATTTTGGAAGAATTCATCTGGCAATGGAGGCTACTTCAAGAGGTTCTGGGTGTTAGATAGAGCCTGGACATCAAGGGTGGAGGTAATGAAAAGGTTTTGATTGGAACTTCCAATGAATTAAGGAAGGATGAGGATAGGTCAATTACTGCCAAAATATCATGCAGCCATTAAGAAATCTGTGGAAAATTACCTTCTAAGGACATGAAAATACATCCAACATAGTGAAGTAATAGTAGATTACAAAATATTATGTTCCACAGCAAACACTGAAATGCAAATATGCTAAAGATAAAAGTTAAATGAATACATGCGCCAATTAACATTGGTTCTCTCAGAGGGATGGGATTTCCAGTGCTTTTTATTTATTTGTGTGTGTAACTGAATTGTTCAGATTTTTTATGGTAAACCTTTTAGTTGTATACTCAGAATAAATGAAGCTATTCTTCAAGGGAAGATGATTACTAAGGTTTTTCCATCAGTAATGGGGAAAATGATCTTAGCATTGTTGGAAAAGGAGAGTTCAGAGAGTTAAAAAAAAGTCAGTCAGGATCAGAGAAACAAATATGTTCAATTATTTGGGAGGACAGTGTTGATGAGGGGTATTAGATATCAACTTTCCTATTAGGTTGGCTTTGAAGTGACTTGGCTCTCCCACAAGTTACAGTTACCTGAGATTTAGAATTGGACCTCATAAAAAAGTTGTCATTTATTTACCCATTTATTTGTCCATGCAGTGAAAGAAATTAGTTTTATGTAACAATAATGTAGCAGATTCTACACTGGCCACTGACATCACTATCAAAAAGATTCCACCATATTTGTTGTTGTTGCTGCTGCTGCTGCTTGCTGCTGCTTGCTGCTGCTGCTGCTGCTGCTGCTGCTTCAAGATATTATTTTTTTTTAGATTTTTATTTATTTATTTATTTGACAGAGAGAAATCACAAGTAGGCAGAGAAGCAGGTAGAGGGTGAGGGGGAAGCAGGCCCTCTGCTGAGCGGAGAGCCCAATGTGGGGCTCAATCCCAGGACCCTAGGATCATGACCTGATCCAAAAGCAGCATCTTAACCCACTGAGCCACCCAGATGCCCCAAGATTTTATTTTTGTATTTGAAAGAGAGAGAGAGCGAGGGAGTTCACCAGCAGGAGCAGGGGGATGGGCAGAGGGTAGGAATCTCAAGCAGACTCCCTGCTGAGCATAGACTCCCATGTAGGGCTCCATCCCAAGATCCTGAGATCATGACCTGAACTGAAACCAAAAGTTGGCACTGAACGGACTGAACCACCCAGGCACCCTGAGAGACCATCATAGTTTCTAAAACAGCCCATAATCAAGTAGGGAACTCAGCCAAAAGCCAGGCAATTGTAATACTCCAGTGATTCTCAGAATTTAGCCTGTATCAGAATTATTTTGAGGGATTGTTAAAACACAGACTCCTGAGCCACACCCTAGAGTTTCTAATTCAGCTGATGTTTTTTGGGACCTCATAATTGGCATTTCTAACAAGTTCGCTGGTAACAGTGAGGCTATTGGCCTGGCACTCTGATTCTGAGAACCAAGGCCATATATATAAGAGCTTTAACACGGAGGCTATTGTAAAAGTATCATCAGATTCCCTGTAACACATGGGAAAGGTTTCCAAAGGCCTCAAATCTGAAAAATAAGTAGAAATTAGTATAAGGTGATATCCCTTTAGGAAGGGGCAATAACATGCACAATGGCTTAGAAGCAAGACAGCGCCTAACCTTACCTCCTAGGGAATGTTCAGCAGAGAGGAGACAGTAATAAGAGTTGGAAGAAAATCAGGGCAATGGTAAGAAGAAGAGAATATACCTTTGGGAAGTTCCAACATATAGGAGGAAAATACAAACTGCAAGTGATAAAGATGAGAAAAGGAATCATCAAGAAGGAAGCAGAAACCAAAGGTATTAAAGAGATGAGGAAGAACACCTTTTTCAAAGGATAAATGCTGTAGAAGAGTCAAGAATAATGAGGACTAAAACGGCTTTTGGATTTGGAAAACAGCTTTTGGATTTGGTGTAACAGAATATTGGATACAGGATTCAGATTTCACCAAAATATGATGGCAATAAGAATAAGAAAGAAACATTTTCTGCTCAGTAACCTAACGGCTGCACCTTACTTAAATGACTTTCAACGAATTTTTAGAAGTAGAGGAGGGGAGGAAATGGTTGCTTAAAAATATTATGTTGATATTCTCTCCTTTTATTTCTTTTTTTTATGAAAGAGGAACACATTGAATTAAGGAACACACTGCTTTTAGAAATAACCACTGTGCAATATTCTTTGACTTTAGTTTTAGAATTTTATTAACCTATTAACTTACAATGTACATTTGTGTAAACTGCAAAGACTCTGGTCTCTGGTGTTTCATTGTCCCTGCAATTGGTCAACTGTGTACACATGTGGTTGTGCTGAAGTTATGTCTTCACAGAGAGGCATACTGGTGTGGAACCCTCAGTGGAAATACGGAGTCATGAATATGAGACAGGCTATATATTCTAAGGACATTTTCAGTTCTACTTCTGATCCAATTTATCTGATTCAACAGTGCACACTATTAGCAAATTTTATCCTACTTGACTCTCCAGATATTTAGCTTAAATCTAAAAGCAGATAAAATTCAGAAGATGTGCTAACCCTATGTAAGGCAGAAGAAATCTTCATTTGAATGTCACACTCCGAGCATTTTAGCTGTATTTCTAGAGGGGGGTAAAAAGACAGTTTGTTTTTCTTTTTAAGATTTATTTATTTATTTATTTATTTATTTATTTATTTGACAGAGTGCGCGCGCAAGAGAGAGAAATATCACAAGTAGGCAGAGAGGCAGGCAGAGATAGGGAGCAGCAGGCTCCCCACTGTGGGAGGAGCCCAATGTGGGGCTCAGTCCCAGGACCCCGAGATCATGACCTGAGCCAAAGGCAGAGGTTTAACCCACTGAGCCACCCAGGCACTGCAAAAAGACAGATCTTAAATCCTCTTCATGCATAACTAAAAGTGAATTAAATACATTATGTTGCTTTCTGAAGCATTCTCCTTCAGATTATGGTTGAGATGTGTACCTGTCAGAACCACCCCTGACCTTGTGAATCCCCTAGTCTGCTCATGTCTGAGTCTCTTTAACTTCAGGAGCTTATTACATATTAATAGGACTATTTTAGTGACCTCCTAAAGAGTTAGGTAATTCCAAGCCATTCTCCCTGCTACAAGCACATTTCTTTCTCAAATGAGGAAGTGACCCTCTCTTGCTGATAACCTTTGGTAGAATCCTAGTTGACTAAAAATAAAATCTGAATTCCATTTCATTCCAAATCATAGTCTAAAAACCTCCACAAGCAGGCTCTTACCTACAGTTCAATGTGTTGAAAAAATTACCCCCCAACCCCCATTTTAACCTATATTCCAGCCATACTGTCTTAAGCTCCATTTCCTGGTGATACTATGTATCTTTACACCACTATGGCTTTGCCTTTACAACTGAAACTTCCTTAACATCCTTGTTCCATTCATTTTTCTGCTCTGGTCCATCTGAGGAAATATTTCCTATCTCTAAAAACCTGCTGAAATGTTACTATGTACTGTGAAACCTGTCCTATTCCCTATAACAAGATAACTGAATTGTATTCTGTGTTTTAAAAGCTGTTTGTTCATATAATGAAATACTTATGGTATTGCATGAATGTTTCTACACATGTCTGCTTCATATGAGCCTCTTTCATAGGTAGGACCATGTTGTATTCATCTTTGCTTCTTGGTACACTAAGCATGTCAGTCATAGTTATTACTGTATGTATAAGCTGTCCCTAAAACACCCATCTACTTTCTCTTTTCTTCAAATTTGACCATTCTATTATTCTAGGTACCTCATTGAAATGGAATCATGATATTTGACCTCTTATGTGTAGCTTTTCCTCATATAATATCCTCAAGGTTCATCCATGTTGAGGAATGTGTCAAAACCTCATTTCTTTTTAAGGCTGGATAGTATTCCACCATATGTACATACCATATTTTGCTTATCCATTTTTCTATTTATGAAAATTGTTTTTTTTCCACTTTTGGTTATTGTGAATAATGCTACTATGTACACTGATTCATAAATATGTGGTCAGAGTCCTGCCTTTCAAGTATTTTAAGTATATACCCAGCAATAAAGTTGTTGAATCACATGATAATTTTATATTCAATTTTTATGAGAAATACTATACTATTTTCCACAATGGCTGCAGGTTCTTACTTTCTCACAAAGCACAAAAGTTCCATTTTCTCATCATCTTTGCCAACACTTATTTTCTGTCTTTTTAAAAATATATATCTATCATAACGGGTACGAAGTGGTATCTCATTGTGGTTTTGATTTTATTTTCCCAATGATTAGAGATGTTAAGCATCTTTCCTTAGGCTTATTGGACATTCGTATATCTTCTTTGGAAAAGTATCTATTCAGAACATTTGCTCCTTTTTTTTTTTTTTAAGATTTTACTTATTTTATTTGACAGAGAGAGAGATCACAAGTAGGCAGAGAGGCAGGCAGAGACAGAGGGGGAAGCAGGCTCCCTGCTGAGCAGAAAGCCCGATGCGGGGCTTGATCCCAGGACACTGAGATCACGACCTGAACCGAAGGCAGCGTCTTAATCCACTGAGCCACCCAGGTGCCCCAAACATTTGCTCCTTTTTAAATTGAATTCTTTTGTTGTTGTTGAGTTTTAGGGATTTTAAATTTTTTTTATATTAAACTCTTTTCAGATATATGATTTACAAATATTTTCTCCCATTCTATGGTTTGCCTCTTTGTTCCCTTAGTAGTGTCCTCTGCTGCACAAACGTTTTTCATTTAATAAAGCTTAATTGATCTATTTTTTTCTTTATTTTCCTGTGTTCTTGGTCTGATATTCAAGAAATCATTACCAAACTTAATATCATGAAGTTTTTGTGCTATGTTTTCTTGAATTCTGCAGTTTCAGCTATTAAATTAAGGCCTTAGATCCATTTTTAATTCATTTTTGGACATGGTACAAGATAAGGTCCAATTTCATTTTTTTAAGATTTTATTAATTTATGGTCAGAGAGAGAGAGAAATAGAGCATGCATGCACATAAACAGGCTCCCTGCAAGAAGCCCAGTGTGGGTCTCAATCCCAGGGTCCTGGGGTCATGACCTGAACTAAAGGCAGACACATAACCGAATGAGTCACCCAGGTATCGCCCAACTTCATTCTTTCACATGTGGATATTCAGTTTTCCCAGTACTATTTGTTCAAGACTGTTTTTTATCCATTGAAAGGTCTTAGCATCCTTGTCAAAACCATTTAACCATGTAAGCATACATTGGAGATATTACAGATTCTGTTCCAGAAAACCACAACAAAATAAGTATAATATTTTCTTTCCAGTGCAAAGAATAGAACTACTTATACTATAGTGTAAGTGTTCAGTAGCATTATCTCTAAAAAACAAAACAAAACCCATGTACATGCCTTAATTATAAAATATTGCTAAAGAGGTACCTGGGTGGCTCAGTCATTAAATGTTTGCCTTCAGCTCAGGTCATAATCCCAGGGTCCTGGGATCTAGTCCTGCATCAAGCTCCCTGCTCAATGGGGTCCCTGCATCAGTGCTCCCTGCTTCTCCCTCTGCCCTTTCCCCCATTCACGCTCTCTCTCTCTCTTTCAAAAAATAAGATAAAACAAAATATTGTTTAAAAACTCTCACCAAAAAAAAAAAAAAAAAAAAAAAAAAAAAACTCTCACCATTATCTGAGCTTTCAGTGAGTCATAATGTTTTTGTTGATAGAAGGTCTTGCTTGATGTTTTTGGCTGATGACAGATCAGGATGATAGGTGCTGAAGGTTGACGTAACTGTATCAATCTCTTAAAATAAGACAACAATGAAGTTTCCTCCATAAACGGACTCTTCCTTTCATGAAAAATTTATCTGTAGAATGTGATGTTGTTTGATAGACCTACCCACTGCAGGATATTTTTTTTTAAATTGGGGTCAATCCTCTCAAACCCTGTCACTGCTTTACCAACTAAATTTATGTAATATTCTAAGTCTTTTGTTTTCATTTCAACAATCTTCACAGAATCTTCACCAAGAGTAGACTCTATCTCAAGAAACCACTTTCTTTGGTCATCCATAAGAAGTAACTTATTTGAAAAAGGAACTCTTGTGCATAGTTGGTGGGTATGTGAACTGGTCCAACCTCTGTTGAAAACAGTATGGAGGTTCCACAAAAGATTAAAACAGAATTATCATATGACCTAGTAATTCCACTACTGAGCACTTACCCAAAGAATATGAAAACACTATTCGAAAAGATGTATGCCCCCGGCCATGTTTATTGTAGCATTACAATAGTTAAATTATGCAAACAACCCAAGTTTCTATCAAGAGATGAATGGATAAAGACGGTATAATATGTATATACACACACAATGGAATATTAATGAGCCACAAAAAAGCCATAAAAAAGAATGAATGCTTGCCATTTGCAACAACATAGATGGATTTAGAGGGTATAATGCTAAGTGAAATAAGTTAGAGAAAAACAAATACCATATGATTTCACTCATATGTGGAATTTAAGAAATAAAACAAATGAACAAACAAAAGAGAGACAAACCAAAAAAGACTCCTAATTATAGAGAACAAACTAGAGGATTACCAGAGGGGGGTGGGTAGAAGAATGGGTAAATAGGTAAAGAGGAATAAGAGTACACTTATCATGATGGGCACTGAGTAATGTATAGAATTGCTGAATCAATATACTTTATACCTCTAACTAATATAACTGTATATTAACTATACTAGAATTAATTTTTTTAAAGTTAACGAAAGAAAAAAAATAAGCAACAAGTGTTATCTTCATGCTCCACTTCTAATTCTAGTTCTCTTGTTATTTCTATCACATCTGTAGTAACTGCCTTCTCTGAGGTCCTGAACCCCTAAAATTCATCCATGAGGGTGGAATCAACCAACTGCTTTCAAACTCTGTTAATGTTGATATTTGACCGTTTCCTGTGAATCACAAATATTCTTAATGGTATCTCAAATGGTAAATTCTTTTCAGAAGAATTTCAATTCACTTTGCCCAGATCCATCAGAGAAAGCATGTATTTATGGCAGCTAGAGCCTTATGAAACATATTTCTTAGTAAGACTTCAGTGTTAGATATTCCTTGATCCATGGGCTACTGAATGGTTGTGTTAGAAGAGAGGAAAACAATGTTAATATCACTGTATAACTTCACCACAGCTCTGCCTGACCAGGTGCTTTGCCAATGGGCAGTAATATTTTGAAAGGCATCTTTTGTCCTGAGTAGTTCTCAACAATGGGTTTTAAATATTCAGTAAGTCATGTTGTAAGCAGATATACTGTCATCCAGGCTTTGTTGCTCCATTTACAGAACATGTTAGCATAATTCTTAAGGGTCTGAGGATTTGGGGGATAGTAAATAAGCATGAGCTTCAACTTAGTCACCAGCTGCATTAGCCCCTAACAAGAGAGTCAGCCTCTTTGAAACTTTGAAGTCTGGCATTGACATCTCCTCTCTAACTATGAAAGTCCTAGATGACATCTAGGACTAGGGTTGTTTTGTCTACATTGAAAATTTGTCATTGAGTATAGCTACCTTCATGAATTGTCTAAAATCAATCTTCACGATAATTTACTGCAGCTTCTACATTAGCATCTGCCGCTTCCCCTTGCACTTCTTTGGCATAGAGACAACTTCTTTCCTTAAGCCTCATGAACCTCCTCTGCTAGCTTCAAAACTTTTCCTGTAGCTTCCTCACTTCTTTCAGTCTTCATAAAATGGACAAGAGTTAGGGCCTTGCTCTGGATTAAGTTTTGGCTTAAGGAAATATTGTAATCATTTTGATCTATCCAGACTACTCAAACTTTCTCCTTACAAGCAATAAGGCTGTTTCACTTTCTGTCATTTATGTGTTCACCGGAATGGGACTTTTAATTTCCTTCAAGAACTTTTCCTTTGCATCCACAACTTGGCTAACTACTTGGCACAAGAGGTCAACTTTGGGCTTACCTTGACTTTTGACATGTCTTTCTCCATAAGCTTAAACATTTTTTATATAAAGTGAAAAATGTGCAACTCTCCTTTTCACTTGAACTTAGTGGCCATGGTTTGGCTATCAATCAATTGGCCTAATTTAAATATTGTTGCATATCAGGGGATAGGAATGGCTGAGAAAAGGGAGAGAGTCAGAGGAAACGCCAGTCTGTGTAGTAATCAGAACAGACACATTTATCAATTAACTTTGTCATCTATATAAGATGACATATAGGGCATTGTGGTACCCCAAAACAGCTACAACTAGTAACGTCAAATATCCTTGATCACAGGTCACCATAACAAATATAATAATGATTAAAAAAAGTTTGAGATATTGTGAGAATTACCAAAAGATGACACAGTCACCAAGTGAGCAAATGCCACTAGAAATATAGTGGCAATAGATTTGTTTGATTTAGCATTCTCCTAAACCCTCAATTTGTAAAAACAACAAATAAATAAATAAATAAATAAATAAATAAATAAAAACATAAAAATAATAACACGATGTCTGTGAACTGCTATAAAGTGAAGCATAATAAAATAAGGTAAGCCTGATATGCACAGGTTTATGTCTGAGCCATCTAGTCTATTCCACTGGCCTATAATTCTGGAAGTCTGGTTTCATGCCAGTTCCATACTGATTTGATTACTAGAGTTTATAATTTTTGAAACTAGGAAATGTGAGTCCTCCCACTTTGTTCTTCTTTTTTAAGATTGTTTAAACTAGCTGAGGTAGCCTTGGATTCCATATGAATTTAAGATGTGTTTGTCCTATATCTGCAAAATCATTGTTGGGATTTTGAGAAGGATTGCATTGAATCTGCAAATTGCTTTAGGTAATAGCTTTATCTTACTGTTAGTTTAAGTCTTATAATCCATAAACAAAATTTTCTTCCATTTAGTAAAACCTTCTTTAATTTCTTCTAGCATTTTTTTTTATGGCTGTCAGTGTATAAATCACCCCTTTACTTGGTTAAAATTATTCCTAGGCATTTTATTTTTTGTGATGCAATTGCAAGTAGAACTGCTTTCTTAATTTCCATTCCAGATTATTTATTGTCAGTATATAGAAATGCACTGCTTTTGTGCATTTTGTCAGCTTTGTTCATTAGCTCCTAACAGTGTGTGTGTGTGTGTGTGTGTGTGTGTGTGTGTGTGTGTAAGAGAGAAACAGAGAGAGAGAGAGAGACCTTTAGGGTTTTCTAAATATAAAATTTTGTCATCTGTGAACAATGATAATTTTACTTCTTCCTTTCCAATTTGGGTACCTAGGGAAAAAGGGACTTTTTGAGTTGGGTTTTTTCAGGCAAGTAAAAAAAAAAAAAAAATTAGTTAAGTGAGCTACAGGATTAGAAAATGAACCCCCCTCCCCGGACATGTTGAGAGTTCTCCTCAACCCTTTCCTCTGTATCTGGTATTTGGTATCCCAACTACATTCACTGCCCATGCTCACTGTTAAAGTATGTATTTGATGCTGATTCTCTTTTTTTTTTTAATATAATTTTTTATTTTTTATAAACATATATTTTTATCCCCAGGGGTACAGGTCTGTGAATCACCAGGTTTACACACTTCACAGCACTCACCAAAACACATACTTCTGAATGATCTTTATTTCTCCATCCTCATAGATGCCTGTTCAAACTGGCTTGCATTAGACTTTGTACATCAGATTATCTGGCACTTCTGTGAAAAACCAGTTTAGTTTCACAAGGTCCCATTCTACTTTCTTCAGGCTCCTCTACTTTCTAGTGGTATATGTGGCCAAGGCCTCAGCACAGCTTAGGCTAAGCCCCTGCCATTGTTAATATAAACTCAGAGTATTTTTATTACAACTTTCTCTCATTTGTATTGGGAAATTCTTATCCATCTAAACCAGATTCATAATATTTAGGATTTATAGGCTTTCTCAAGGTTCTTTAATCTTCCTTCAGTTTTCAGAAGCTTGTATTTCAAGGCCTCTCCCTTGTACATGCATATCTAAGACACTGGAGAGGCCCTAGACATGTGTTCACATGGTCTCTTGTTCTAGTAAAATTTGCCACAAGTATTTTGGGATCAGAGTCACCTCTTTATATGTCCTTTTCTTTTTTTTTTTTTTTTTAATGTTTTAATCACATTTATTTTATTTATTTTTTTTTAATTTTTTATTTTTTATAAACATATATTTTTATCCCCAGGGGTACAGGTCTGTGAATCACCAGGTTTACACACTTCACAGCACTCACCAAATCACATACCCTCCCCAATGTCCATAATCCCACCCCTTTTCTATGTTCATACTTGTATTGACATCATATGATGACAGAACCTTTGTTTCCCCTAATTACATGCCCCTTTTTTCCTCTGCAAAAACAAAATTTAAATCACCTTCCTAGTTTCTCTGCAGAAAGTGACATTACAAAATTAATTGCTGTCATTTAAGAGGTGATGAATGGGGTATAGCAGAAAGAAAAAAGAAAGGAACGTAGGAGAGAGAGGGAAAGGGAGGGAAGAAAAGAAAGTAAAGTTTCATAGATGTGGGTCTGTTGTATAATGATACAAATGTTGGGCCACCTGGGTGGCTCAGTTGGCTAAGTGTCTGCCTTCCATTCAGGTCATGATTCCAGGGTCCTGGGATTGAGCCCCACATTGGGCTCTCTGTTCAGTATGGACCCTGCTTCTCCCTCTCCCTTTGCTTGCCACTCTGACTACTTGTGTTCTCTCTTTCTCTCAAAAAAATAAAATAGTTTAAAAAAATATAGTCTAAATAGTATATCACTTTTTTGGATTTTGGGCTATTTTTATATTTATCAGCATTTTTTATCAGCATTTTAAAATTAATAACTAGTTGTCATTTATCTTTGCATTCTAAAAATACATTTTTCTTAAGGAAGGCCCTCAAAATTATGAGTTTCAGTCCCCCACAGCCTGGTCATATAGCCAAACTGTGCATTTTTCATGAAGAGCTACCTGTAATCTGAAATGATAAAACTAACACAGATTCCACTGCAATATTTCATCTGAAATCTGTCTTGATAACAAAGCATCGGCTTTGCTTCCTTAGGGAAAACTGCAGTACCAGATAAAGAAGCTTTTTAAAAATTTTTACATTTAATCCTTGTACAGGCAAGTGACTCTTTTCCCTCCCTTCCCTTTACATGTGACAATTTTTTTGAAAGAATTTCTATTTTATTTCTAAAATTTGGTTGCAAATAGCAAAATAATGTGCTGACCATAGGATTAATATTGACAGCCTGAAATGTTCCAGGCAGAAATCTAACTACTCAATTTGCATTAACATCTTTAATCCCAGTGAGGAAGGTCCTACCAGTATTCCCTTTCTTACTGGCAAGACAAGAGGCACAAAGAGATGGAATAATTTATGCAAAGTTATAGAAGGAAGTCTAGATTGGAAGCCAAGAGTCTTAAGTTAGAGTTTTGCTTTGGCTGCAAACTGATTTTTTGCCCACAGAAGTCTTACTAACTCTCCTAGGACTCATTTTCCCAGAAGTTATTGGTATGTGTGCACTAGGGTAAGTGTGGGGGACAGCACTGTGCACAGGGATTTCTCTAAGATTCCATCAGATTTGAACATACAGGTTGTTTTTTTTTTTTTTAAAGATTTTATTTATTTATTTATTTGGCAGAGAGAGATCACAAGTAGACAGGCAGAGAGAGAGAGAGAGAGGGAAGCAGGCTCCCCGCTGAGCAGAGAGCCCGATGCGGGCCTCTATCCCAGGACCCTGAGATCATGACCCGAGCCGAAGGCAGTGTCTTAACCCATTGAGCCACCCAGGCGCCCTGAACATACAGGTTTAATGCTATCATTTGATGCATATACTTCTTCTCTTGAAAGATTTTTGAAAAAAATTACTTAAAAAGTAAAAATAAGTCTAAGTAATTTAGATTATTAGAAATAATAATCCTTAGAAATATTTCCTTAGAAATATTTCATCATTGACATTGATACAAATAATCTCAAAAATCTTAGTTAATATAAGCAAAAGCACTTTGTGGATTAAAAAGATGAGTTATGTGTAAAAACCTATAGGTCTGATTACCTCAGTGTCACGGCATGCAGAGAAAATTAAAATAACTAGATATATGATACCTCAAATACATCTACACTAGTATGTGAGGAGAATTTATATGACATTCACTTAAATTGGTAAGATCATAATAATTTTAGAGTTGTAACAATCACGGTAATGACATCAAATTCAATGCCCAATTCTGTGCAACCTTTTCTCAGTTGCTTACATGGTGTTCTGCTACCATTTGTTTCCCACTTTCTGTGCTGGTTTCCCCCTATTTCCTTAGTTTTGATAACTTTTTTTTTCATTTCTATCTTCATTTAATTTATTTCATTTATTATATTTCATTATGTTTCATTTATGAGAAATTCCCCTTGCATTTTAAGTAAGCCATGCAATATTTGTCATCGTGAATCTCCATAATCACATCTTTATGTTGAATGCAAATGGCATTTTAGGGCTGGGGAAGGGGTGTGGTGAGGATACATTACTTGTCCTGGACTCCTATAGGTTTGTGGACAATTTATTAGACTGCCCTCAACTTTGGTGTCACAAGTGTTGTAATCTCCTTATTCCATGAAAGGATGATCCGGGTATGACAGGATTATTCGCATTAAAGCTTCTCAAGAGGCCTCAGCTCACCTTTGGATACACATGTAAAAAACTCAGTAAGTTTGTAGTTGTTGTTGTTTTTAGTATATACTAAAGACTAAGCATGTATTCATTAAAGCATACAGGAAATTAACCTAATTTAAATAATGCTGTAAGTACTAGTCTCAGAGTCCTGAATCTAAGTAGGCTTGTTGCAGTTTGTCCATCTCTTTTTGGTTTTCTATATATATCTAAGGGTGGTGCTAACTATTCAGGGAGGCTAGTGTTAGAGTTTTCTATCCATTTAGACACAAGGCAGCAGAAACATTCTCATCACCCACCCACCCGTGACCTTTGGATTTCTTGTGTCTATCCTCTCAACTCTTCATCCTTTAGTTTTTTAAATCATGATTATCTTTTCATTTTTCATTTTGTACTGGTAAAGTTTCTTCTTTTCTAATAGTTCTAATTCCAAAGAAATGGCTTTTGCTTTCTTTATTTGTGCTTAGATTCAGGTTGAATCATCTCCCTAAGTAATTTTTATAAAGGGAGGGGGGCAAGCTGATTTCTGGGGCATATGGCTTTTTTTGAAAGAAAGATACATATTTCCATTATGTATTATAGTATGAGCTTTCCTAAATCTTAATTCATACTGCTAGAGAAAAAGGAGAAAAATGCAATTTAGTACTATTTAGGTCATAGAAAATATAATAAACAAGAAAAATAATACTTTCCAGAAGATCTATAAAAGGCAATTATTTCCACATGAAAATCCAACAATTTATTTCCCTTTCCTCTATACTAATTATTAAGGTAGGATAACCTATCAAATCAAATAAGTAAATGAGCAAGTAAAAAAATGTCAACTGACTTTTTTAGTATACTATAACAAAATCACCAATAAGTAGGTTTTGTTAGACAAAGGAAAATGGTATTTAAGATTAGATCTCATCATTTAAACCAGCTCTATTACTTATTAGTTTTATGTGATTTTAGACAAACTGTTAACTCTCTGAGCCTCAATTTCCTTATCTGTAATGGTGATAAAATGCTTATTACAAAGGTCACTAGCAGAATTTAATTAGCTAAATAAAACAACTAATACTTACCTAGTACCAAGTTAGACATCTTATGAATATTTGTTTCCATACAGATAGTTTGGGAAAAAAATACAGAGTACTTGGGAACTTAAACACTGAATACACAAACACACATATACACAGAACTTGTGATTTTGATAGACTCAACAATCACTTGATATTCTAATTATAAAAATGTTCCTTGGTTAAATAAATATGAATTTAAGGTAAACTGAATCTACAGAAACACTATACTTTCGTAACACAAAACTGAAATAAGAGTAAATTTGCCTTAAAAAAAAATCTGAAACCAGTAATGTATATTACAACTTTAGGTAATGGAAACTGCCTTAATTTCCAATGATGAAAAAGCAGAGGCAACAGAGATTTTTGGATCCTTATAATCTGCTACTCGGGGATTTAATAGTTTAAAATTTGGAGTAGAAGAAATATTTACCTTCCAAATCATTTGGTCCAAGTGGAGAAATTAAAAAAGAATTTGATAACTTTGCCAAATTAATAATCCCCTTTTCTGAAATGAATTTTATAAAAGAATAATATAACATTACACAGTTTCTTCTAATTCAACATCCAAGTCCATATAAACATAATGGCAAAATGCAAGTTAGTGATTAATCACCAAAATATATTTTATAATAAAAGGTTGGCTATAATAAGGGGTTGGCTAAAAAAAAACATATATTGGCAATTTTGAATGCTTGGAATTAGATATTTCCTCCATACATTTAAAATTTCTCAAGATTCAACTTGTTTTTATCCAAAATCCTTAACTAAAGTTCTTGTAGCATTAGGAGATTACCTTTTTTAATTGTCAAAAATATTTGCTGTGTGCTTTTTATTTTATTTATCTAAGGTAGAAAACATTAGACAGGACAAATGCAAAATATTTTGTTTTAATGGTTTTAAGGGAGAAAATCCATGCAAAAATATTTAATAATATATAAAATATATAAAATAAAATATAAAATATATAAATATATAAAATATTTAATGAATATATAAAATCCAGATCACAAAAGCAATATTTTCCCTAAGCTTCCAAAATGTGTAAAGACCATACGTATACAGGGTATAGGATTAAATTATAATTGAAATAGTCAATGATAACTTGCTCTGTCTCCCTTTCTTATTGTTTTGTTCTCATTTTTTCTCTCTCCCTCTGGGAGATCCCTGGAAAAGAAATTTCCTTAATATTCTTTACTTAGTACTTTTTTGGGATACTGTGTCCACTGCCACAACCCTACTCCATGTTACCATTATCTCCCAATGGGCATTTGAAGTAGCTTTAACCCTACTCCTAGCTGCTCTCTGCAAACTGATATTTCCAAGTCACAAATCTTTCCTTGAAATATCTGACACTTGTTTATCTCTCTAGCATCAGTAACGTTAGTCCCCTAACTTTCTACTCTTCTTCCTTGCTTACATTTTTCTAGGTAACTCTAATTCATCTAATAGAGCTCATATCAAACATCACTTCCTCAGAGAAGCTTTACCAAATCTAGGTCAGTTTCCTTGATGATTATACTCTCATAAAATAATGTCCCTTTTCTTTGAGTACTTATCTCACTATGTAATGGGACATTCATTAGAGTCAACACTGAGTTAATTTGATAAATTTTTGATCCACATTTCTCATATTACCACAAAGCAGGAGTTTTAATGTTATTTCTCCAGCGTGTGTGAAGAGTGTTAAGTAGAATCCCCTTTCCATTTAACTAGGGTTTCAGTGTAAAATTCCTTCTACCCGGCAGGTCTACACACTCATTAAAGTTTCTCCTAAGTGAACAAGTCCATCCCTACAAGGAGCTCTTATATCAGTACCTAGGAAGATGAAAATATGTTCATTCTGTTTTGTTTATAACTAAACAATGGAATCACAGGGTGAAAAAAAAAAAAAGCAAGCAAGTGAGAGGCACTGATAAGGTTTTCATTCCACAGAAAAGTATTGGCTAAATCTTCATATTAAGAACTTTCAAGGGCTATTCCAAGCTGAGGATCATCTGTCAATGGACTGGACCACAAAGTTTTCCCTATTTTATATATCCAGCACTCAATTTTAGGGGGACCAGATTAGAAAAGGTAAATATAAACATAGCAGTCTCTCCACTGAATTACCATCCTCTATGATTTGCTATTTTGCTACTTCTTCAGATTTAATTATGTGACTTTTTCAACTATAAGTCAGAATGGGAAATACGGGAAATAAGAACAAATCCAAGCTGAAGAGCCTATTATGAAACACTGTAGCAATTAAACCACACATTTAGGCTAAGTAAGAGAGAGAGCTTTATAATCTATTCAATTACCAATATATAGATGAAAAAGTAAAAAATACTATTATTTTTTAACTAGTATTATATTTTATGTGTGTGTGTGTGTATGAAGAGAGAGAGAGAAAAAAAAATCTGCTGAGAATGAAATTGTGTTGTCTTTCTCAAATTAGAAGCTTTGCCTATAGTTTGGGCAATTAAATCTTTGTATCTTTTTCTTAATCTGTCAAATTTTGGATATAACATCCAGCCTATACAATTACTTAGTACTGAACAGTCAAGTATATTGGAGATAATTTGAACCATACTAACTTAAGGTATTAGTTTACCAAAAGCATTTTCTTGATTTTTTAAGTTATTAAGAATCAGCATTTGAATTTACAATTGCAACCAAAACCATAAGATATTTAGGAATAAACCTAACCAAAATGGCAAAGAATCTGTACTCAGAAAACTATAAAGTACATGAAAGAAATTGAAGAAGACACAAAGAAATGGACAAATGTTCCATGCTCATGGATTAGAACAAATATTGTGAAAATGTCTATGCTACCTAAAGCAATCTACACATTTAATGCAATCCCTATCAAAATCCCATCAATTTTTTTCAAAGAAATGGAACAAAAATCCTAAAATTTGTATGTAACCAGAAAAGACCTCGAATAGCCAGAGGAATATGGAAAAAGAAAGCCAAAGTTGGTGGCATCACAATTCCAGACTTCAAGCTCTATTACAAAGCTGTCATCATTAAGACAGCATGGTACTATAAAAAGTGACACATGGATCAATGGAAGAGAAGAGAGAGCCCAGAAATGGACCCTCAACTCTATGGCCAACTAATCTTTGACAAAGCAGGAAAGAAAGTCGAAAGACAGTTTCTTCAATGAATGGTGTTGGGAAATTTGGACAGCCACATATAGAAGAATGAAACTGGACCATTTCCTTACACCACATACAAAAAAATAGACTAAAAGTGGATGAAAGACCTCAATGTGAGATAGGAGTCCATGAAAATCCTTTAGGAGAACACAGGCAGCAAACTCTTTGACTTCAGTCACAGCAACTTCTTCCTAGAAACATCACCAAAGGCAAGGAAAGCAAGAGCAAAAATGAACTATTGGGATTTCATCAAGATCAAAAGCTTTTGCACAGCAAAGGAAACAGTTAACAAAACCAAAAGACAACTGACAGAATGAGAGAAAATATTCACAAATGACATAGCAGATAAAGAGCTAGTATCCAAAACCTATAAACAACTTATCAAACTCAACACCCAAAGAACAAATAGTCTAATCAAGAAATGAGCAGAGGATATGAACAGACATTTCTGCAAATAAAACATCCAGATGGCCAACAGACACATGAAAAGTGCTCAACATCACGGAAATACAAATCAAAACCACAATGAGATACCACCTCACACCAGTCAGAATGGCTAAAATTATCCAGTCAGGAAACAACAGATGTTGGAGAGGATGCGGAGAAAGGGGAACCCTCCTACACTGTTGGTGGGAATGCAAACTGGCACAGCCACTCTGGAACACAGCATGGAGGTTCCCTATGAAAATAGTTGAACATAGAGCTACCCTATGACCCAGCAATCGCACTACTGGGTATTCACCTTAAAGATACAAATGTAGTGATCCAAAGGGGCATATGCACCCGAATGTTTATAGCAGCAATGCCCACAATAGCCAAACTATGGAAAGAACCTAGATGTCCATCAATAGATGAATGGTTAAAGAAGATGTTGTATATATACACAATGGAATACTATTTCAAGATTTGAAGAATCCATTTCAAGAAATGAAATCTTGCCACTTGTAATGATGTGGATGAAATTAGAGGGTATTATGCTGAGCAAAATAAGTCAATCGGAGAAAGACAACTATCATATGATCTCTCTGATATGAGGAATTTGAGAGACAGGGCAGGGGGTTGTGAAGAGTGGGGAAAGAAAAAATGAAACAAGATGGGATTGGGAGAGAGACAATCCATAAGAGACTCTTAATCTCATGAAACAAACTGAGGGTTGCTGGAAGGAAGGGAGTGTGGAGAGGGTGGTTGGGTTATGGACATTGGGGAGGGTATGTACTATGGTGAATGCTATGAAATGTGTTAGCCTGATGATTCACAGACCTTTACCCCTGGGGAAAATAATACATTATATAAGTAAATTAATAAAAGTAATTACATTTAAAAAAAGTCAGCATTTAAAGAGAATGTTATTTTCAGTCTGGAAATGGAAAGGAAAAATAACCATGTTTCCCCATCAAATAATTATAAACAGAACTATTTAAAATTTTCTACTACATTGGAGATGACTACTTCTTGGTCACAATAAATCATAAAAGTTCTGGATGTTTATTTCACTCTCCAGGACCTAGAGTCCTTAATTGCTGAAGCATATTCACTGATGCATGCAAAGTACTACAGTGATCTACTATTTATTATAATAATTAGATACTGAAGAAGCAATGGCCTACATTCAGGAGAACTCTCTTTGTGAGTATGTTTCTTAAAAAAAAAAAAAAACAAATAGTCAAACAATCTGGACTCTCAGTTACAAATAAATTAGTTGATAGATATTACTCTAGGAAGATATAATGATACTATATACTGGAAAATACCACCTTTGTTGAATGTAGACCTAAGAATTCTTAATTCTAAAGTGTTACTTATTTTGTGCTCAGCAGGTTTGAGCCATAACATGCATAGTAAAAAATAAATAAGGCTATGGTTTTTAATTACAGATTTGAATACACTGGGCTATGTATAGAACCCAGGAATAAAGTACTATTGCTTCCTGGGAGTTGGACTATGTAAATTAGATTGAGTAGTAGGACACAAAGTTATGAACAGGAGGAAATTTGCTCTGGGGAAATATAGGTGACAAACCTACAATGGCTTTTAGCAGCTGGCACGGTCTATTTGAAGAGCTAATGTCATTTTATGTAATGAATTGGGAAGAACTGGATGCTCTCCATCATGCAGGCCAAGCATAATTTCCAGAATGACTGAGTTTTCTGACATAAAAGACACTATGCTCCCTTAGATTTTCTAACCTCATTTACAGCCCTCGTGTTGAGCAATATGAGGAAGTGGTCTATGTTTCTTCATAGCCAGCTGAGGCTATAGCTGCAGTGAAAGCAAGATTCAAGGGATCATTAACAAGCAGAATTCACAGAACCATGACCAGTTGAATGTGAGGGATGAGAATTAAGGTCTCAAGGGTAGTTCCTAAGTCTCCAGCTTGAGTTAATTAGTGGTGGTTCCTTTAATTTCCATCATGGAATAAAGGGTACAGATTATGGTTTGGGGGAGCAAAATTGTAAGTTGCAAAAATTCAAGATTAAATTAAAAGCAAATAATTTTTACACCTCCCCTAAAAAAGACTTACTTGAAATCTAGAGTTATGGGTGACTTATTTACTCATATGCAGCAGATTTCTTCTTTTAGAGACATTGTTTTCACTTCCCAAGTAACGTGAGTAGTTTCTTCAGTTTGACAAATGGTTATAAAAACAAATGTCTAATATATAAGAAAATGTAGCAATCAGTTCCTGTATAAAACCTGACCATTGACTTAAATCATAGAAACCAATGATCAAGAATAGTAAGAAAGAAGAGGGTTGGGGCCACAGTCACAAAGACCAGACCACATCTTTGTGTCAGAGGGCACAGAGTTCACCTATATTCAAGGTTTAATATCCTAGAATGCAAAGACAAGACAGGCCAGACTATGGAAAGAGCCCAAATGTCCATCAACTGATGAATGGATAAAGAAGATGTGATATCTACGTATCTATCTATCTATCTATCATCTTTCTATCGTCTGCCAATATTTATTAAATGTCTATGATGTGCCAGCCAGTGCCCTGCTCATGGTCAGCTGTCCCAAGCTGAGACTGAGGACATGCCAGGTGTCATTGGAATGCAGTGAAACTGGGCATAGCAACTGTCCCCCAGTGCACCAGAACCCACCTGTCATCTGTATATATTACTCAGCCATCAAAAAGAATTGACTCTTTCTATTTGCAAGTAATTGTAAAGTAATTGACTTGATTGCATTTAGCATAATAATTATCAAAGATCAAAGATCTCATGGATCTAGAGAGTATTATGCTAAGTGAAATAAATCAGGGAGAGACAAATATGATTTCACTTATATGTGGAATTTAATAAACAAAACAGATGAATATATAAAAAAGGAGGGGAAAAAAAGACAGAAGGAAGCAAACCATAAGAGAGAATAAACTAAGGGTTGCTGGAGGGAAGGTGGATGGGGGATGGGCTAGATGGATGATGGATATTAAAGAGGGCACTTGTTATCATGAGCACCAGGTGTTACATGTAAGTGGGGAATCACTCAATTCTACTCCTTAAATCAATATTATACTATATATTAACTGACTAGAATGCAAATAGAGATTTAAAACAGATGAACACAAAAAGACAAGATAGGTGATGATGTAGAACCCAGTCAACAGTTTTACCATTAACTTTGGAAAATCCTTCATTAATGTACAGACTTTGTAGTTTATCTATGTTTATGTGAGATAAACTCAAAGCAAACATCTGTGGCCCCATTTGTTTCACTTTTCACAGTGCTTTAAGAATGAGGTTATTAAAATTAGCAAGAGGGATCAATGTTCTCAAAGCAGAAGAAAACTGAACACCATGTTCTCAGGCCTTTCTCTAAGAGCCTTTTACTGTACTGAGAGGCCAAAAGATGTAAGTCACTTCTCAGGACATATCACAAAGTAACACTTCCCAAACCCCATTAAGTAATAACCACTCCTTCAGGAAGTCAATCTTGTCTTAACATTAGGGAACACACTCTTTCTTACAGACTATCCCCTAAGAGTAGGAACACACCCATGGTTCCATTGCCTCAAGATAATCAATTCCTCACTGACTACCCTTTAATGACAGTATTTTTATTTTTTTCCCACCCTCTTTGCTTACTTTATCTGTATAAAAAAATCAGACAAGCACACTCTTTAGCTCAGTGGCCAATTGAAATATCTTTGCATAAAAGTTAGCAGGGTCCCCCAGACTGACACTTTCAGGGCAGTGGCCTCAGAAATGGTAAAGTAATTGACTTGATTGCATTTAGCATAGGTAGACTTGCTATTTCCTGGAAAGATAGGTTCCAGAGCTTAGTGCATATAAATCTGCTGTGTTTGGAGTATTGTGACCTTAGGCCTATTGACTTTGAGCTTAAGCAGCCATTCCTATGGCAAACTTTTAGAATGGAGCAGTGTGGCAACTAATATAACTGTTCTTCTGGCAGTTCAGCCTGCATGCTTTTAGAGCATACACATGATCATTGAATCAGGCATTTGAATGGAGCAGTGTGGCAACTAATATAACTGTTCTTCTGGCAGTTCAGCCTGCATGCTTTTAGAGCATACACATGATCATTGAATCAGGCATTTGAGACTTAACTGATGAACCTGTCAAATAATTATCAAATATCACTTGCATACACTGCATCTCTGTATAGACTAACCACTGAAAGCATGAAGAGAACGGCTGATTTGAAGCATCCTGTTGACAGGAGGTGCTGAGGATTCAAAGAAAAATTTCTTTGGTCACAATACTGCCTTACTGCAAAGAAAACCCATCCTAGCTGGAGTTCAGCCAAGTAGGAAAGGAGCATGTGTAAAGAGATAGTTAACTCACTTTACTTTTCAGATTTAACCTATTTTCAATATCGTGAGTTTTCTTCCCTAGTTGTATTTATTTCATTATTCTTCAACTTCACATATTTTTGTTTACTCACTAGATCTATCTTACCAATCTCACAGAATTCTTGTTTCAGCAAGATGGTGTATGCTTAGCTACTATTGTTTTCATCATAAGCGCTGTCATCATCATTATAGTACCTCACAGAATTGTGTGAAACCTTACTACGCAGTGTAATAGGCTGACTAGCACCATCAGCATTACCTGGAGCTTGTTAGACATGCAAAATATTAGGTGCTATCCCACACCTACTGAGTCAAAATCTGCATTTTAGCAAGATCTCCAGGTTATTCATAGGCACACTAAATGTTAAAGCACTTATCTAAAAGATTAAAATTACATAATGATATATGTATAATAGTTCCTGGCTGATATTTAATAAATGTTTCTTTCCCTTTCTTATTAACTCAGAAGATGGATTAACCCATTTTTCTCTCCATCTTAGAAAGCTATCTTTCATTTGTTTGTATTTATTATGCATGCACACAAACATACACACATACACAAGAACAAAAATCATTACAAACACCAATTACAAAAATGGGTATTAAATCCTTACTGTTTTAAACAGTGGGGATAAAAATATAAGCCATGATCTCTGAACTAGAATGTATTATCTCTTTGGGATGACGGGACATTTATATAGAAAACTTAAATATGAGGTATCTCTGCCAATAAAATGAAATTTCTGTTTGTTTGTCAATAATAGCATCGTGACAAAATGACTGGCTGGCTGATATGTTTGAAATGGTTTCATTTAAAATACAAGTTATTTGTTGTACATGAAATTCACTTTGGCAGTTCCTAGTTTAGAGGTGATCACATCCCATAAAGTGAGATGATCATCTTTAAGATAAAAAGAAACTGAAATAGAATACAAGAGAAGACCATTTACCACTGACTGAGAGATCTGCCACATGTATTTGCTATTGATGTGGGGAACAAAGGCAAAAGAAAAATTAAATTTCCTTACAACTTACAACCCATTGGTAAATCCTTGACACAGGCAAAGTGACCTTCCTCTAGAAACGCAACTGCTTCAATGTTGATACTTTGCTAAGGGCAAAAAGGCAACCTTAGTTGAACACTGTCTTAATTTCCAGGTCCTGTAAGTCTACTTCAACACATAAAGTTTCCTTTGGAAACTTCTTTATCTCTCTATTCCCAAGATATATGTTAGCAATCATCATCTAAGCATATGGCCCACCGATAAAAATCTGAAGGGTCTCACGACTAGGTTTTATTAGACAATAGTAAATGACCTTTCCTAACAATACCTAGCCTTCTCAAGGTCCTGGAAACCTTGTTTCCATACTCTGTAGAGATTTATCCTATCTCTAACCTCCTCCCACCTTGAAAGTATATAACCAGTCACTCCTTACAGCCCCAGTGCAGCTCTTTCTGCCCATGAGCACTGTCCTTGTGTTTTAAGGAGACCACCATTTTGTACCAAAGACATCTCAAGGATTTCTTCTGGACTATTCACTCTGAAACCCAACACTGAGATACAAGAGAGGACAGCGTGAACACTGATAGACACCTGCCACAGGTATCAGCTACTATGGATATAAAAAAAATAAAAATAGTTTCTGGAACAAGACCCAGATTGAAAGTCATTAGTGTAATAGATATTCTAAATTGCAGAAATAAGATTAAATTATTTCTTACATAAGTTGCTATAGGTGAACTTCGGTAGCAGTATCTTTACATTTGTTTTCTTTATAAAATAATTCTTTAAAAAGCAATACAGAAACAATCCACCTAGTATAAGGTTATCTAGAATCTGGAAGAGCCAGAGCTGGGTCTAGGGGGCTGACTGACAGAGTGGCATTCCGAGTTCTAGTCTATGAATTGGTAATGCTGTGTCTCCCATTTATAGATCTTGCAAATTCTATAAGAAATTAGAAATTATTCCTTCTCAGGCTTTATCTTTTAAAATGGATGATTCTCATATACAAATTTTTCTAATTATTTTCTTTAATTTTACCTGGGTCTTTTCCATGCTCACTTAAAAAAAAATAAAAGTACAGTAATTAGATCTACGTGCAATATTTATAGCATATACTAACTTGTTCTGAGATTTTTCTTCTCAATAATCCCCTCCTCAATAGCCTTAATAATTATCAACATTTTAAACCTATTTGTTAAAAAAGCAATATAGTGATTTCAATGGAGAATCTACAGTGATTCTCAGGCTCTTCTTTGTTATTATAATCCCTGCTTAAATCTCATCATCATACAAGAGTGGCTCCACTGATTTCCTCTTCAATCTACATTGTAATTATACAGCAGAAGAATCTGATTTCTTTCATTTCTCCTCAATCTCCCAGAACTGTAAATACTTCCTCAAATTTAACCACATTAATTTGGCGTCTCTTTGGTGCTTTGTGTACTTTCTACTACCAGATCACTTGCAAAAATATTAGTATATTAGAACCACAATAAATGTTTTTCCATAAAGTCCTAATTAGCCTTAAATTTGTTCCCTTCATCTAAGCTACTTCCCCATATTTTAAAAATGTTTCCATAATGAATGCATTTATCACTCAATCCTTTTATTAAACAATGAAAAAATCTTAACACATTGTTAGGCAAAATGTTGCGTAAGAGTCACCCAATTTTCCCTCCGTAACACATATTAATCATTCTGTAATACGAAGACTTAAGAGGTGGTTTTTACATTTTGAAAGTCACAATTTTTTTTCATAGGTTATAAAATATGTATTCACCCTAGGGGAGAGGTATCTTCATTCCTCTCCCACTACTCAGTGGATTTTAACTGTACAACATTTCAGAGATGTATATTACCAAATGGCTGCTAAAGACACATTTAAGGAGCTCCTCTCTCTAGGTGTGGAGAGTCTTTGTCCATGCATATTTAAAAATTTTTAATCTGTAGACTTTGAAATAGAAATTTACTTTTTGAAATGCATCTAATGAAATAATCTAAAATATACACTGAATTTTAACTTAGAGACACCATGGTAGTACATAATAAATAAATAGAACATGATAAATAACCAGAATGGAATTAGTTAAGTAAATTACAACAAGGGTCTTTAATAAAATATTATGCAGCCATGAAAAATTAAATCACAGGACATGTTTGAATAACATGGAAAACAATTGAAAACATTTGAAGTGAAACAATATGTTAAAAACATGAGTGTGATACAATTTAGTTTTATGTATAGAGATATCTATCACTGAAAATCGAAAAAGATTATACCTCAAAGTATGACTGTTACTTCTGATAGAGGAATTATAAGGTATTTCTATTTTTTTTTAAGATTTTATTTATTTATTTGACAGAGAGATCACAAGTAGGCAGAGAGTCAGGCAGAGAGAGAGAGAGAGAGAGAAGCAGGCTCCCCGCTGAGCAAAGAGCCCCATGCAGGGCTTGATCCCAGGACACTGAGATCATGACCCGAGCCAAAGGCAGTGGCTTAATCCACTGAGCCACCCAGGTGCCCCATAAGGTATTTCTATTTTTAAATTTATTTTTGTTTAAATAAAACATGAATTACATTTTTAAAGATGGGGAAAATGAAGCTGTATTAGAGCTATTCAAGTTTTTCCTTTCATCATCTCTGTTTATCTCTCAAGCTCATTTCAATTATGAGGGAAGCTCTGAGTAACATGTAACAACATCTCATTCACAATTATGAGCTGATGTAAAAAGTTTCTTCTATTGCTCATGGTGAAATAGGGAAACTCATGAAAATTTCTGAATTAGCCCTTTTCAGAATTTAGCTAAACCCTTCTAAGATATCTATTTGTTCTTCAGCATTTTAATTTTATTCTATCTACTTTGAGCCTAATGCACAACCAATTCTATTTGCCAACTACATAAGTAATTTTATTTACTGCTTCAGCCCTTGAAACAAGTTAATGCAAAAGACTTAATGGTATTTTAGGATTTACTTGACACAGAAAAGTGACCCAAGGTTTCATCAGCTATAATGTCCCTATGGTATTAAATATTTTAATGTCCTAACCATGACAGATACAGAATGGCTAGCTTCCCAGTGAGTGACCAGCCTCCTAGTAAATTTCCTTTTCCTCTTTGTACCATGCAGCCATAACTTATAAAATCTCTTTTCTTCCTATAAAGGCAGGAGATCTTTACTGAAAGACTTAATGTTGCATATTTTCTAAAGCTGAGATGACTCTTTCTCAAGGATGTGGGAAAAGATAATCATACACGCAAACTTTGAGTTGCTGAGACCACAAATGTCACTTTGGTCCATTTTGTATTTCAACGACTTGCAAGTATGTAATTTGAAAAAAAAAAAAAAAGCCAGAGGAGGCTTTTAATAAATGTAATTGGTATTGCTTTTGTAGAAAATATATTTTTTTAAAGTTCTGCCTTATTTTTAGTAATATAGTCTAGGTTCAAACAAATAAATCTCTTTACTATTACATGCACTAAACTTACATGACCATGTCATATGATTGAATAAGCTATCACCTCAAGAAAAATAAAGTCAACCCTCACTCTACATCTGTAAGATAACTGTATTTTATTTTGATTTTTTCTGAAGTCCACAGTCTAGTAAACATAAAGCCATTAGGAGAAAGTTGAATATAATATCTCAAATTGTATTGTTAAATAATATTAAGAACTTCCTTTCATGTAAAGAGAGAATATATATGGTATACTTCTCATTATTTTAAATTTGTATAGGATCAAATAAACAAGCTGTATTCTATTGTCCTTCTACTCGCTTGGGAAAAGATTTATGTAAAAAAACATTATCTTCTGGTTAGAAAGCATAAATGACGAGGACTGTTGTTCCTGTAATTAATCATACTATGGTGTAGACTCAGTAACTTAGCAAAATGCATCTAGATATGAATTATAATATTGAGGAAAAATATGAGATATGAATAGGTAGGAAATTTTCCTTTTTTAAGCCTTTTATATATTAAAATAAGAAAAAATAAAATATACAAGAACAATGTATAGCTTTAAAAACACAGCCAGCACCCAAGCTGTAAAAGAGAATATTGGCATGACTTACAGATTCCTACCTTCATATATATATACATATATATATACATATATATGTATATATATATGATATATAAAGATTTTATTTATTTATTTGACAGAGAGACACACAGCAAGAGAGAGAATACAAGCACAGGAGTGGGAAGGGAGAAGCAGGCTTCCCATTGAGCAGGGACCCTGATGTGGGGCTTTATCCCAGGACCCTGGAACACTGAACTGAGCTGAATGCAGAACTTAAGGTTTGAACCACCCAGGAACCCCCATTCTTATTTTTCTTTAGGATTTTATCTCATACATATGCGTTAGTTCTATTGCTTTCTAAAATTTATGAAAACAACAAATTTTATGCTTGGGTTCTTTTAGTATTATACTTGTGAGATTCACTCAGGTTTTTGTATGTAGTCTGCTTTTGATTATTCTTCAAATTAAGATCAGGAGTTGTTTTGTATTTTTTTTTAGGGATTTTAGTTGTGATCCATGAGACGCATGGGTATAGTGAACTTATACCACCTGCCAAAACCAAAAATGCTATTTTTTATGGTCTCCAAACCAAATAGTTTGTGATTTGTCTAGCATTTTATATATATATGTTCATTCCAGGATTGGCCTACAATTTTTCTTTTTGAAGTAACCCTAATTTTTGGTCATCATTGAACAAGTTGAGGAGTCTTATCTCTTGTGCTAATTTTTGGTGGAATTTGTATAATATCTGTGTTATAGTTCTTAAATGTTTGAAATAGGGGCACCTAGGTGGCTCAGTCAATTAAATGTTTGAATAAATCACCGGTGAAACCATCTTAGCCTAGAGTTTTCACTGCACATAGTTTTGTTAATTATAGATTCACTTTTGTTAATACTTACAGACTTTTCATATTTTTAGCTCCTGCTTGTGTCAGCTTTAATGAGCTGTATTTTTCCTGAAATGTGTCCACATTATCTAAACTTTCAAGTTTATCTGTGTGAAATTGTTCATAATATTCTCTTATAACATTTTCAATCTATAAGACCTATAATGATGCCTCCTTGATGTTCCCGACACACTGGTGATTTCTGAATTCTATTATTCTGGATGAGTTTCTATAGGGGCTTATCAATTTTAGCAGTATCTTAAAAAAACTTTATTTTTATTAATTTCATAATTGTTATTTCATAATTTCTGCTTTTTATTATTTTCCCATTGCAAATGTGCGTTTTTTTTGCCATTTTTCAACTTTAGATTAAGGCTCACATATTAATTTTCTGTCATTTTCCTATGAGTTAGAAATTTTGCATTACTATTTGCTTCTAATTTTTTTCACATTTCTATTGGGGTTTATTCTTTGATCCATGTTTACTTGAAAATAAATTGATTAATTTTCCAATGTAATGAAACATACTCAATTTCTTATCTTTGTGTTAGTAATTTCTAGCTATTTTCTTTGCAAACAGATAACCTGTAGAGTATAATTTCAAACCTTTGAAAATTTTTGAGACTCAGGTTATGTCCAAGAATATAGCCAATCTTTGTACATATTTTGAGTGTGTTCAAATAGAATGTGTCTTTGGAAGTTGTTAGGCACAGGGTTCTACAAATATTCCATTAGGTGAGGATTTTAAAATTGTATAGTTCAAATCTCTATCCTTGGTGATTTTTTTCTTTTTAAGATTTTATTTATTTATTTGACAGATAGAGATCACAAGCAGGCAGAGAGGAAGGCAGAGAGAGAGGAGGAAGCAGGCTCCCTGCTGAACAGAGAACCTGATGCCGGGCCTGATCCAAGGACCTGGGATCATGACCAGAACTGACGGCAGAGGCTTTAACCCACTGAGCCATCCAGACACCCCAATTCTTGGTGATTTTTTAACTGTTTAGTCTATCAATTACTGAGATAGAGAGAAGTTAAAAATCTCACAAGATGTTGAAAATTTTTCCATTTCTCCTAATAGCTTTGAAAAATTTAATTTGTGTATTTTTTAGGACACATAATTAAGTGCACAGATATCTAGATCAGGATAAACTTATTCTCTTTTAAATGTTTTTAACTTTTTGAATCTATTGTCAATTTTGGGTAATTTTCAGCTAAAAATCTTTTTTAATACTCTTTCCCTTTTTCCAAGACTAAATATGCTACATCTTTTCATTCTGTTTTTAACAGCTGTTACTCTTTCCTTTGCATTTCAATCCTTTTTCTTTTTGTATTCTTTCTGGGAAGTATTCTGTGGCCTATTTCCTTGTCCTGTGTTTATGTGTCCATAATGTGAGATTTAACTCATTCCCTGAGTTCATAATTGTAGCTATTTTTCCCATTTCTAGAATTTCTATGTGTTTTTCTATGTCGTATATCACCTTCTATAAATTATCATCCCCATATGCAATTTTGGTTTTTATCCTGTTGTACATAAAAAGCATAGACTCCTTTTTTTTTTCCTTCCTTCTAGTCTCCTTGCTGTTTTCTCTTTCTGGTGTCCTTACGTTTCTATTTCTTTGTTTAGTTTTCCTCTTGCTGTTTCTTGTTCATATAACTTTAATCTCATGGCATGCTTAGTTCTTTGATTATGTATTGAACATTTTGTTTAGGATGATGATTCCATTTGAAGACATTTCATGGTGTCCTGTGCATTATCAATACAGGACTGCCTTAGTTCAATCTCAGGATTTGAGGTTTGTTTGGTCACTCAAATGGCTTGAAAACAGGCTCCAGTGTATGTTGAAACTACTTTAATCGTGTTTCACTCTTATTCCTATATAGTTTTTCAAGGTCCCGGCCCAAAAGAGATGGTATATTTCCTCCCTCTAACAGTTCCTCACTGACTTCTGTTCCATATTCTTGAGATGCTGTTAAAAAAACTAATCTGCTCAGTTTCTCAGCTGCCTCTTCCAGAACTACAGACACCCCTAGTCTAGAGTTGCCATGCTTGGAAACTAAAAATACAGAATTCTTGATTATATTTGCATTTCAGATAAACATCAAAAACTTTTTAATGTGAGTATGCACCAAGGAATATTTGAGAGAAACACACACACACACACACACACACACACACAATTCCTTTGACTGAGCTCCAAGGGTAACTGGGCATCCTATGTTTTATGTGATAACACTATCCCACATCAGAAATGATCAGAATGAATAGATCATTTCTCTGGATTTCCATTTTTCACCTAGATCTTAGCCTCATTCATCCTCACTATTTTGTTAGCTCTTTGATGCTTTTAAGCAGATATTTTAAACAGCATTTTGTCCAACTATTTCAGGTGTCTTCAGTGAGAAGTTTTGTCCAAATTACCTTGTCTACCACTGGGAGAATCAGAAAGCTAATATCCCATTTTCTAGGTGCATTTAATATTAAATATATCAAATTTCATAAAGAAGCTTTAACATTTGAAATGATGAACATGATACTGTACAGTTTTCACTTTTATAGTAATATCTCTTATTCCTACTAAGTATCTATTAAGTATTGCTTCTATGATTTGCTCAATTCAGATCTAAGCTTCTGAAAGAACATGGATTTACTGTTTTTCATTGGATTGAACAATGTGCACATTGTGTGTGCTTATGGGGGAGGGTTGTGCCTGCTACAAAATGTCAGGAAAAAATATGCATCATTATTTTCAGCAGATCAGTTTTCCACAAGTTCTCTGAAATATAAAAGTACCATAGTCAGAGACCAATAGATTTCATGATTAAGGGACTCTTTTGAATAAACAATCATTCTCTACCTTTCAGACATTATTCACAAAGATGAAAATAATAGTGTCCATCATTAGCTATCCCAGATATGATATGATATGATAAGGACACAAAATTGGTATATACTATGTTCAGCCTCTGGTCATCAAACACATCATGAATATATGAAGCATACTTCAGTGAGGGTTTGTTAAAATGATGATAAAGACATAGAATGGTGAGTGTATTTTCTGCAACAGTGGGGTTTTTGTGTGTCTCAACGTGCCATCTGATTGATAGTTATGTCTACGTGAAGTGATAGACAAGCCTAGTTATTTCTGGAAGTTCACATGCGAAAATGTGCTTCCACAACTGGAGTTCCTATATTTATCTCCTTCCTTTGCTTCCTAAATTGTTGAGTTACTCCTTTTCCTGATTATGAATGAAATATTCTTAGTCTTTCTTCTTTATAAAACATTCATCTTTAGAATATACTGATTATCAGATTATGATTTAAAAATATTTCTTTTACTTTACCTTTTTCTTGTTATCAATTTTGAGTTGGTTTTATTTGATTCAATTATTCCATTCAGAATTCCCTGGAGAAATAGTTACTAGCTGTAACAATTGGCTAGTGGCTAAGTCTCTTCAAGTATTTCCAGCATATATATTAAAAATAAAATTATTATGACCTTCAAGGCCAACTATACTCCTTAGCCTTGAGAATGATATGTCAAAAATACTACAGTCTGCCAGAGAGCTGAGAATAGGTGTAAAATGAAAAAATAAGCACTGGGGAACCCTGGGATATGGATAAGCAAACGCTATCATTTGGATAGAGCTTGAGTATATTTGGCCAGAGCACTAGGTTTCTGGCCTTGACCTCCCAGGTCCTGCTGTCAGACATGAAGCCTTTAGTTACACTTGAAGCAGCTGCTCTCTATCTGCCAACTCCAATCCTTTATAAAAAGCTATAGCACCTCCACTTTGTTGTATGAGTTATGTTTTTAATTTAACTGTCTTTCTTTCCTACTTTTGCCAGGATTTTATTCATATTATAATTTTCTTTGGGGAAAAAGGAAGAGATAACTGTTTTACTGTTTAAAGAGGCATATTAGGTATTGGAAGTCTTTGACACTTTTCCAAGATTCAATAGTGGCTTACAGAATTCTAGATGAACAATTCAGCCAATACTTCCACCTTATGATAATTATTCAGTATATATTTTATACATACTTCTACAAAGAAATAAAGACCCAAATTCATAGGTCTTGCTAGGGTCTATTATTTTGACTTTTCACATTGTGTGTCTGTATGGGTGTGGGTGGGTGTGGGTGTGGGTGTGAGTGTTGGTATGTACATGCAAGTGCATGCCCTGTAGTTCTGTTGTGCTACTAATGGATAAAATATTTTAAATATCTGATAACTTCATCAGTGTTTAGGGTAAACCTGTTAGCAAGAATCTGAAAGGAAATTTAAACCGCAAGAAGGAAAGTTACTGGTTATAACTGCAACTTCTTTGAAGGTAGAGAAAATTTCTTATTCAATCTCATTAAAACATTTCTTTCTCAGGATCTCTTCTGAACATTAGATGCAGGTCCAAATGTCTTCTTGACATTCCAACTTAAATTTTAGAAAAGTCACTCAAAAACAACATGATCTTCATCTTCCACACCTGTTTTTCTTTCTGTGTTCCATACACCAGTGAACGACACCATTCTCTACCCATTTATGCAAGACAAAACTGGGGATACATCTTTGATAGTTCTTTTTCCTTCAGACTCTTTATTTCCAGCCCAAGTATCTCTCCAGTCTATCTTCAGTTTTGCATTTTTACCAGACCATCCCTATAAACATCTAGTATTACTTGTTCAAATAGCCCCCTCCGAACAGTTTTCCCTGCATATATTATGAACCTTCTCCAATCTATTCTCTTTTCTCTGTCATATTGATATTTTCAACACAAATCTGGTGTTCTTACCTTCTCTCCCTTCTTAGAAACACTTCACTGGCTTTCTTTGGTTCTTGAAATAAGGACAAAAATCCTTGCTTTGGCATATAAGGCCATGCATGATCTGGTTTTTACCTACTTCTCCAACCCTACCCTTTTTCTTCAATGAGGGGAAATGTAACTCTTCCCAGGGGACGAATGGATAATAAATAAATAAATAAATAAGTCCAGATGCTGCCAAATGTCCCAAATGTCCTAGGGAAGGAGAGATTTGTTATTTGCCCCTGGTAACAGAGGCCAGGGATACAGCTAAACATCCTGAAATGCAAAGGAAACTCTCACAAAGAAGATGAAGATGAAGACGAATAAAAAAATTGTGCAAAATGTCAAAAGTACTGAGATTCAGAAACCTTACCCTATGGGTTTTAGCCAAAATGCCTATAATGAATATGATGATGGTGTATCTAGATTCTCTTGCAAAGAAAAACTTGTTAGGATGTTTATCGGATAGGTTCATCTGTCGGTCCTGTCAGGGACTGATTGCCTCCTCAGCTGAAAAATACCTTCTTACACAAGATGGTATCCTTTTCAGAACAGCCCACATCCAATGACTAATAGAAGTAGGTGTTCTAAGATCTGGTGGGCCATTAAAGCTCTATAGCTCCTATAGGGTGAGCTTGGATTCGCTTTCTGCCCAATTCTGTTTCTTTTCCATTCCTTTCCCAGGTGTTAATCCTAAAGGCACTCCCTAATAAGTATCCTACACTATAATCAGCATTTCAGATTCTGCTTTCTGAAGAACTCAATCTGCTATGTTGCCTTCCTTTTAGTTTCTTCTGTCACCATGCACTCCCATCTTGAATCTTGGGACATTTATGCATGCTCATTTTTCTGTATGAATGTTCTTTCCTCGTTTACCTAGTTAATATGCACTCAACCTTTAGACCACAAGAACTAATGATCCTCTTCTACTGTCTCAAATTAGATCAAAATCCCACCTCCACACCAGTTTTTAACCTTTTATAACACTGTGTACCACTTGATTTTTAGTGATTCTCTTACTCAATTTTACTTTCATTGGAATGATATTTGGATAATATCTGTCTCTACTTCCACATCATAATTTCTCATTTTGTTCACTGTTGTATCATAGTGACTAATCCAGAGCTTGACACATAGAAGGTACAAAAATAAAGACTTGCAGGAAAAAGGGAGATGAGAAAGGATGTTGTGACTTACACAGATAGTTTTCAGCAAATGCTTGATTGGAAAACAAAAAAGTCATATTTTTTTTTCATCTTTTTAAAAATTTAAACTCAACAAATAAGACTTTTTCCTAAAATTTCCACTTTTTATTAAGGATATCATAATGAAATCTCCCTCTTTTTGTTCCATCTTCTTAACAAAGCAAGACAGCAGGACTTTAGGTTTTAGAGTCAGTTTGCCCTGGTTTTAAATTTTGAGATGGAGACTTAAGCAAATTTCTTAACTTTTTGGGACTCAGTTTTTTTTTTTATCTGTTAAACAATAGCCTACCTCATATAATGACTGTCATCTGAATTTCCTGCAAAATATTTAACACATATTGGGTGTACAATAAGTAGTTTTCTGTTATCATGCTGACCTCAAAACTAAGAAAATAAGAAAATTGTCTCTATATTTCCGCAAAGTGTGGTTCTGCAAAGAAGATTACAGCACACAAATAGAAGCACACTGTTACACCACAGCTGTAAAATTATGACTTTTTGCACTTTATTTTTTTGAAATGAATATCTTCATGCCCTAGGCTATTAGTAAAGCTAGATCCATTTAATTTCATAAATTTGTTATTTCAATAAGACCTTTATGTGTTTAGTCATGATATATATTGTGATGTCTCTACAAATATATTTAAATTCAAGAAGAAAAAAATGTCATGGAGACATCATTTTAAATTAAGTATTAATGAGTTATAAAATAAATGGTTTTACAGGACTTTTTTCTAAAACCAAAGTGGTTAGAATCTAGAATCCTATTGGTGTTCATCTTCATTTTTTAGATTTTCTGTTTGAGAAAGAGAGAGATAGATCATGAGAAGGGGGAGGGTCAGAGGGAGAAGCAGACTCTCTTCTGAGCAGAGACCCTGATGTGGGACTTGATCCTGGGACTCCAGGATCATGACCTGAGCCGAAGGCAGTCACTTAACCGAGTCACACAGGTGTCTTTCATCTTTGTTATTTAATCCCTTTTTTCTTTTACCATAATGTGTGAATGGACTAAGAGAGCAAGATACAGGTCCCTGTATATTAGACAAATTATATTAGTGGATTTATATCTAATAATCATTGTTAAATATTTACAATGTGCCAGGCACTGTATCCAAGTTTTATAGATATTATCTTTAGTTAACTAGCACAAGAAAGACCTACTGTAAGAGATAATTATTTATCACATTTTATTCAAAGAGAATTAACCTTACCAACATCACTTGGCCACTACATGGTAGACCAAGTTGTCAACTCAAACTTTTGAAATGAAAGGCTTATTCTTTACATTACTCCTATAAAACCTCAGCGATGCTATATAACTAGGGGAAAGAGGAAAAGAGCCTCTGTCATATCAAAGATCTAATGGGAAATTAGAAGAGAGTTTCATAGTACCATCTTTTATAGAATAAGTAAAACAAAATGGGCTGTAGTCACTCTTGTCTTCTAAGGGAGATGGAATATGTCCTACTAATGGAAATATAATGTTATGCAAAGCTTTTTTCTTTATAAAGTAGCCAGAAGAGAAGGATTTAACCAGGTAAAAACAGGAGTGCCAGATTATGCAAAGAGGACCAGAGTTGGGTGAAACTGCATAACAGGGAAACATTAAGGGAGAAGTCTGAGTAAAGGAAGCTTCCAAAACAGAAAGCAAGATGTTATTAACCTAGGCAAAGGGACTAAAAAGAAACACACAAAAATGATGTCAGGCTTTGGAATTTCTGTTAAAAGCAGACTTCTGAGAAATTTTCAGTGTTGCAGAGGCTGTAAGATTTATGATAAAAGGTATTTTTCACATCCAATTCTTAGTTGTTTGTATTACCCGATATTCCATATATTCCTATATGATTTGCATTGTTCTATATCACCTAAAACCTTTAGTCAGATTGGTACAGATCTTGTGATTATGTTCAGGGAGGGAGGAAGAGATCAGAGATAAGGAATTAAGTACCATATATAGGATGGTAATGAACAGAGGGAAAAGAAGGGAAAGAGAAGATAAAATTTAAGACAGGACAAGAGTTCAGTGAACATAACCTGAAAGTCATCCATAGATTTAATTCAGTCCCTATCAAAATTCCAATGGCATTTTTACAGAAATAGAAAAAAAATAACACTAAAATTGGTATGGAACCACAAAAGACCCCCCAAAAGACAAAACAATCTTGGGAAAGAACAAAGTTGTAGGTATCATGCTCCCTGATTTCAAACTATCTTACAAAACTATGGTAAGCAAAATAGTATTGTATTGGTGTAAAAGTGACATAGACTGATATAACAGAATAAAGAGCCCAGAAATAAACCTAACCATATATGGTTAACTAATATTTAACAAATCAACCAAGAATACTCAATGGGAAGAAGGTAGTCTCTTCAATAAATGGTGCTGGGAAAAGTGGATATCTACATGCAAAAGAATGAAATTGGACCCATAGATTATACAACTCACAAAAATTAACTAGAAATGGATTATGAAGCATAAGATTTGAAAGTATAAAAGCCCTACAATAAAACATAGGGGAAAGCCCTTTGACATTGATTTTTTACTCAAATTCACCTCATTTTAGTAAGCATTTCACAATACATATGTACAATAAATCATGACATTGTATACCTTACACTTATACAGTGTTATTTGTTAATTATATCTCAATGAAGCCGAGGGGGAAAAAAGAGAGAGAGAGAGAGAGAGAGACCAGAATTTTGAGTCAGAAATCACCATGAAAACATATGGCCTGTAATTTTGTTTAAAAAAATTTTTCATTTTAATTTAAAATAATATAAAATACATATACATACATATTAGTGAGGTGGGAGGACATTGTGGCATCTCCCAAAATGTTGGTGTTGGAAAAGAAACTAAGTTAATTTTATTGAAATCTCACTGATCAAAGAGAACTTTAGCTAAATGCTCAGCACGGCTATTATATATAAGGTAATTTGCAAATTGCTTTTATACACATTGTTTTTAATCCTTACTACATACAACCTTATGATGCAGATATTATTAACCTCATTTTAAAGAGAAGAAACTGAACTGAGGTTAAATAACTGGCTGTAGTTCATTCAAGTACGTAAATAGCCCAACAGGGATCTAACTCCAAAACCAGTGCAACCTTCTCTGCACATTCTCACCTCCTTAAGAAATAGTGAAGTCCTCTTTCCCCTTTACTTGTCTCAGTCCATAATAAAAACATATGAAGAATATTTTAAAGGATAACTATCAAAAATATACTCAATTACTACCTTACTACACTCAATTACTTACAATATTTAAGACCACATTAAATAATATCAGATATATAACAGACTTGCCCATTGGTTGGAACACTGAAGATGCTCAGTCTTTTTTTTTTTTAAGATTTTATTTATTTATTTGAGAGAGAGCATGAAAGGGGAGAAGGTCAGAGGTAGAAGCAGACTCCCCATAGAGCTGAGAGCCCAATGTGGGACTTGATCCCTAGAGTCCAGGGTCATTACCTGAGCTGAAGGCAGTTGCTCAACCAACTGAGCCACCCAGGCACCCAAAGATGCTCAGTCTTATTTGTGTTTTATAACTTCACTACATGAATATTTATAAAAGAGAGATCATTTCAGGCTAGCTTTTTTTTAGTTTACTGATTATAAAATATTCTAACAGCTATAATTATTATTTTATCAAATTTATTTTCAAATATTAAAAATAAGTGTTTTAGTCTCCTAAGAAGCTTACAGTGTTTCACTAAAAATATCTCTACACTGTTTTTTCAATAAGCTCATCTTTCATAATCAGTTATGTTTCATGCTAGTTCTAACTTATAACTCTTGTGAATGAGGATTTTTACTGCATTTCTCAGAAAATAAAATAACTTTTCTTGAAAATAGGTAACATAAGCTTGATCTATACACACATTTTAAGAGAGGATGGCTTTATCATCATCACTTGCTTTTGCTTCTTATGTACTGGTATAGAAATGTCAGTGCAATAGAACACAGCAGGTAACCTCAGAACACTCAACCTTCCCTTGTGCTCTGTAGATTACAGAAGATTTATAATTGCAAAGTTCATAATTATATTAAATAACACAGCATAGAATAACTACCACTCTTTTCTTCCAAATCTCTATCATTAATAAACATCCCAGCCTTCTAAATCAGCCTTAAATGCATTAGGCAGCACAGCTGTTTCAGACTAGAGCACAGTTTTACAAACACAAAAGAGCAAATCAAATTAAATAACCACATCTTCTTTATTTTGCAAATTACAGAAGAATTAAAAGTAATTCTTCTTATCAAAGATTTATTTTTCTCTATGAATACAGGCATTCCAAATCCTGATTTGGTTTTCTGTGCTGAAAATATGCTGTCATTGTGCAATTCATTTAAAAAGATGAGGAAAGAAAAATTGTTGCATTCCAGGAAAAAAAAAAAAAAAAGAATCTTGTAAAGACCTAATTACATAATAACTTTGCTAGTTCTTTTGTACTCTCCCTCATAAGAAGAATTGACACCATTGACCCACATAGATAATGAGAGGCCCAGCTAATCACACCCTCTATCTTCAGAGACTTTGCCAAAGTCTGTTGTGTTTTAGCTTCAAGAGCTTCAAAGTTTATACTGGTTCAGAGTTAAAAAGTGAGAAATGTCCTTCCTAACCAGAGCCCATAACCAGCAGGTGCACAGTGGCCAGACTACAGGAAAAAGCCTGGTGTCTCCAAGAGTCAGCAGGACTGCAGCCTGCACAGCTCTACTTTCCCATTTCCACTCATGGGCCTCTTCATTCAGTTTCTACTTCTCTTCCCCATAACTACTCCAAGCCCTTCTGGAAATGGAAAGTGATGATACCCTTAGTGACTGTTCTATTGCTTGACTACCAGTTAGCATATAAAGAGTGGTAGGTCAATTTTTGTTGAGTGAGTGAGTGAGTAACTGAGTGGACATCATGATATGAATATGAAGTTTCCTCTTTTTGATTTTTCAGGGGCCTGGAAAGCATAGAACCTATCATCCTCCAACCTGCACAGGCCCTATCCTGACAAAGCTGTCTGTAGTCTAAATGTGATGGACATAAGATAAGAGGGAAGGACAGGGAGGAGCGCTGTCATGTAAAAATGAACTGGTATTATTTGAGTTAGGTAATTTATATATGTTACTTAATCAAGTCTTATAATGAAGAAGCAAAAGAAGTCCTTATATTTCTTTTTCAGGTTAGAGAACTGAGTTTCTCTTTAATGAAAACACTGGTTCAAATAATAATGATAGGAAAAGTTGGAAATAGCATTAGAAACCATGTACCTTTGGCTATTTGGCTATTTCTGTAGGACAGTTCTGCCTTTTCTCTACACATCTACGAATCAAATATATTCTACCCCCTTTCTCTTTGGGAAAAAATGCATTCCATGTGTCAAACTATTGAGTCATAAAACAATAATTGAAACATTTCACTTCCTTACAATGGGAATTTCTTGTATTAATGCTATTTTTATAAAAAGAGATAATCCGTATTTATAATTTAAAGCCAAGAAAATGTTGGCACCTGTAAAACAATCATTCTTTTTTTTCTTTAATTTTTTATTTTTTATAAACATATATTTTTATCCCCAGGGGTATAGGTCTGTGAATCACCAGGTTTACACACTTCACAGCACTCACCAAAGCACATACCCTCCCCAAAGTCCATAATCCCACCCCTTTCTCCCAACCCCCCTCCCCCCAGCAACCCTCAGTTTGTTTTGTGAGATTAAACCCTTTGTTTGTTTGTTTCATTGATTCTTCTTCTACCCACTTAAGCCCCCATGTTGCATCACCACTTCCTCATATCAGGGAGATCATATGATAGTTGTCTTTCTCTGCTTGACTATTTGCAAGAACATGGATGGAACTAGAGTGTATCATGCTTAGCAAAATAAAACAATCATTCTATGTGCTGTTAAATATTACTTGATTCAGTGGATACACTAACTTCTCATTGTTCTGAGTGCCATTTTAGGTTCTGATAATACAACGGGAGATGGAGAGAAAAATATAGTCAAATGTACGTGTAACGGTGAGATAAAAGCCAAGAATAACTAAACCATATAAAATGTTGTGAAAGCTGAGAGGTGAGAGCTAGCCATTCTTCTAAGCCATGGAATTTAAGAATGGGAGCCATAAGTAAGGTTAGGGAAGATTGTCCTCAGAAGTAACATTGAAGTTGAATCTTGAATAATGAATACTCCATAAAGCCAAAGAAAAGGATAGGATAATTAAACAGAGAGTTTTACCAAACAACAAGTGAAATAGGGAAAGCCTAGGGGAAAAACCCAGAAAAACCTGCACCGTTTGAAGGATGGTAGGTTGCCTCTTGCAGGTAACATCAGCTCTCAGTTGAAGTGGCGGCAATTCATTTTCCAGATCTCTGTTTTAGCAACATAAACTCAAGAAACTTTTTCTAAGCCCCAAGACTAGGTCAAGTCCCTCAGGTATATGCTTTCCTAGCTCTGAGCAACTTGTTCTCATAGAATTGGTCTTCGTTTTTGAATCAACATTTGTATGATTTGATTATACGTCCCTTCCCCCAGTGGGCAGTAAACATTATGAGGAGAGGAACTCCATCTGGTATTGTCCCAGCACAATATCTAACATATTATCAGACAGTTGAAAAGAAAAAAAAAAGTCAAATGAATAAATGTTGGGAGAAATCACAACAGTGTGACCGTAGGTAGGAGTCAGGATGCCAAGGATTAATGAACATTGTTCTGTGGGCATTGGAAACTGAATTTTGTTGTAATGTTGTTGAGAGTCAGAGCCTGAGGGCAAGAAGACCAGTTAAGCAAAGTTTCAGTATTCTCACTACAAGATAATGGGGTCCCAAACTAGAACAGTGATTGGGCTTGGAGAAAGGGAAATGGATCTGAGTGACATACTGAAATCATTAGGATTTGGTGGCTGATCCGGGAGTGGCAAGGGAGGAGTCAGTGATCATTATCACTAGTGCCTTAGATCCTGTCAATGAATATGAAACTGAAATTTCAAGAAAGGGATTTGTTCTTTTCAACAGGAACATTTTGATAATAAATATGTACTCAGATTCATAGGCAGCTTAGCTTACGGAATTGAAAGCATATCTTAAATAGTCAAACAGGTCAAAATCAAATCCAAAAGCAATTCTCATAAATTGAGTGGAAGTACTTATTTCATTTTGGAATTGCATGAAAATGCTTTTGAAACAGAAATATATGGCATGAAAAATGTAGCAGAACAAAGTGTGTACAGTAAAAAGTGAATCTCCCTCCCATCCATGTCTCTTAGTCCCCTACATGCTTTATCTGGAGACAACTGTTATCAGATGCCTGTGAATCTTGAGTAGGAGTATTACTCATCATCCAAAAGAAGGTTAAAAGAGAAACCAAAGTAAATTTCTTTCCAAAACAGTGATTTGAAGCCACACTCTAGAAACTGTCAGTGAAAATGGATCTTAGCAAATAACTTTAAACACAAATGCAACATAGATTTCTGCTGTACTTTCTGCTGAATCATTAGATGATGATGATTAGAGAGATGATAGATGACAGACAGATAGATAAATGATAGGGCAACCAAACCTTGGTAACTTTTGAAGCCTAAGATTCATTTTTTGATGTCACTCAGTGCCATGTTGAATCCTGTAAAGGGAACTCTTAGGCAGATGAGGCACACAGACAAGGAATCCTACAAATAGAGTAGGTAGCTTGGAGTCCTATAGAGGAACATAGAAGAGATGACATTAATGTGTTTAACACATTCTCCAGAAACCGAGAGCTCCAATAGTTTATCCTCCATTTCCTGACATCAGGGTAAATGAACACCTTGAATGAAAAAGAATTTGAGAATAGCTCCTGAAAACAACTGCAGTGATGTTGTGAATAGACAGCATTTCTCTTGGGGCACCTGGGTGGCTCAGTTATTAAGTGTCTGCCTTTGGCTCAGGTCATGATCCCAGAGTCCTGGAATCAAGCTCCCCACTGGGCTTACTGTTCAGCAGGACACCTGCTTCTCCCTCTACTACTCCCTCTGCTTGAAGTCCCTCTCTCCTTCTGGCAAATAAATAAAATCTTTAAAAAAAAAAAAAAGATAGCATTTCCCTTAATACAAAAGGTATCTACCCTATAAAAATTCATCATCCTGGCATTTTACTGAGATACTGTTTTCCTGCATCTCTCTTTTAGGTTACTATCACTTGACCATACTCAATTTTGCTCTTCTCTCTATGACCTGGCTTCCATCCATATCCGTTAATCATTTGTGTTTCTGGCTCAAAGAGATGGGGTCCCACCACAGCAGTTCTCCAGGTTACAACCCTGAAATTTTCATTTGCTTTGCAGATCAAGCAATCTGGGCCCTGAATATGTAAGCGACACAGTGCAGCACCATCCACTGAAACAGCCACACTAAAATACACAGATTCTTCAAACATCCATACTTTGCATCTATAGTAATCATTGCGGTTTTCATTTCATCTGCCTCTCTGTTTCCTTTCACCTTGCAATAAGGTGAAGCAGGTTGTAGATACGGTCAATCAAGGAGAAGCAGGTTGTAGATACAGTCCCGTGAAAAACCAAATGATTATTAGTCAGAAAAGTGATGCTTCACAAACATTCTTTCCAAATAGAATTGGAACAGGGACCTGAAAAATCATCTTTCATATCCAAACTGGTGTCTGAGTGAAGTGGTAGCTGAGAGTGCTTCACTTAAAACCAATCTGAGACTAACCTGATTGTCTATAGAGTCCTTTCAACAGAGCTGACAAGGGATATATCTTTATTTTAGTAACATTTATATGCAAAAGGAGAAAACACTGGAGAAACATCCAAATAAGGCAATTTCAGTGTATGAATTATGTTCCCTGAGTTCATGGACAATATTACTAAGTGCTGACATCAATTCAACTAGGGTTGCTTTTCTCACCCCTTTGAAAATGACTGAAAAATTTATTAATACTGTATCATAAGGGTGGCCATTTCTATATGTTGAGTTGAATACAGAACATAGAATTTTTAAAGCTTAGAATCTGGTTCAACTGCCTGTCATTGCACAATTGAGGAAATTGTACTCCTGGAAGAATAAGAGATTTGCCTGAGGTCACACAGCTAGGAAGCAGCAAAACCAGAGCTTAAAGCCAACAGTGAGGCTACAGCCCTGCTTTCTTTTTTGCACTTTTCTACCTGTATCAATCAGACACTAACAGGAACAGATGGAACACTCAGAATTAGTGACCAGAGAGAGACTGATGACAGGACATTTAATAGCCATGGGGCAGAGGCAAGGGAAATCAACATAGGAAGTGAATCCATAAGGGTTCGCAGTAGAGGAAATAGTTGCTCCTTATTTCTACAACCTGAAGGAATAAGAAGGTGGAGAGGTGACTGAAATTCCAGAGAGAACTGCATCTATATCAAAGCACCTGCAGGAACTGTTACCTTGAAAAGTAATGCAGCCTTTAATAAACTATAGCTCTATGAAGATGGAGATAGAAAACAAAACCCGGACCTCACGTTTCTCCCATTCTCCAATCTTCTACTAGTGCCTCCCATTGGCCTTGTCCAGCCAGAAGTCGGAAGGCAGAAGAGCCCTGCCGATGCTTTCGTAGGTCTACAGGATGGGAGAGAGGGATATAAAGAAGTAAATGGAGACTATCCAGTACATTTCTCAGATTTATCGTCCTCTTGCTTTGCATTTTTTTTCTTCCTTCTATCTTCTTTCACTGAGACATAAATTCCCAAGGTTAATGACTGATGATGGCCCATGTAAAAATAGCATCATATTTCATGACGGACTTTATCAAAAATTTACTCAAATGTAATAGAAGTCTGGAGATGGGGTACAATAAGCATCATTTATACTTTGAAATATTTTAAAAAAGTGATCTTCTCAGTACTCTGACTCATTAGCTGGGGAAAAAACCTACAGTAATAATATGTTTTATGCATAGAATATTTTTAATTAATAATAAGGATATGTTTATTCAGAAATTATGGTAAGACACTATTATTCTCAGAGCATGAACTTTAGCAGTTAGGTGCTAACATCCTCTTGAGTTCAAGAAAATGAACTTTTGGATATTAAACATGATTGCTTAGAGACCTCAAACCTATCAGCTTTGGGCAGTCAGCTATTATCTACACTGACAATTATTTATGACTGTGAATCACCCAGGCCTGCTGTGATGTCCAAAAGTACCTCAGTAAGAAATTATGAGCAATATCAGACGTGGGTGGTGTAAAAGCCATTTCAATAATAAAACAGAGTTCAAAGAGCTCATTCAATAGAGGCATTACTAATAAAATAATATAGGTAGAAATCTCAAAAAAGGTGTTTCTTTTTAAGAGCAATGCTACCAAGCAAGAGATGAAGATGGAGAAATCATCAACTCACCTTTGATTGATTCTCTTTGACCTCCCGTGAGCTTTGAGCCACTCACCTTTCTGAGGCTTAGTATACATCTTTCTAAAATGGAGCACAAGGCAGTACTCTATTATGTGTAGAAAAAATAATAAAAAAGCAGTCTGGCTTGAGATTAAACCCTTTTAAGGATACTTTAGTTAGAAGGTTTAGTTCTGTGTGGGTTCAATGTACTTCCCCATTACTACTGAGACCTAGGTACTGTAGAAAATCTTAAATTAAAGGCAATAGACACTATTCGTTCTAATATGGTTCTCTAAAATAATGGATTTTAAAAGGCCACACACATCAGAATAGGCTACTTAATTTAATTTTTTTATAATATTTTATTTATTTATTTGACAGAGAGAGAGAGCACAAGCAGGGGAGCTGGCAAGCTGAGGGAGAAGGAGAAGTAGGCTTCCAGCCCAGCAGGGAGACTGGTGTGGGGCTCCATCCCAGGAACTAGGGATCATGACCTGTGCCAAAGGCAGATGTTTAACCAACTGAGCCATCCAGGAAGCCTTAATTTGATTTTTAAAATCTATCTGAATGATTGGCAAGATTTTTGTATTATCTGGTAGAAATATTTTCTAAACTACAAGAGCTAGTGAGACAGATCCTTTATCCTATAAAAGAAGAACCAAATGTTTGCTAGCTGAACAAAATGCCTTGAGCAAAGTTTCTGTGGGCATACATTTTTAATTTCCTCAGATGAAAACAATCTTGAGTGAGGGGTTCTCTAAAAAGTGTCCTGATATTCTCCTAATACACCAATAAATAAAATCTCTCCAAATGTTGAGATTCTCTTAGCCTTTGGTATATTATATGTTCCTAACACATCTGGCTCCAAATAAGACATTACATAAGCAAGCTAATAATCCAGATAACTGAGAATGTTAAAAATTACTTCAGAGGATTACTAAAGCTTGGATGATGATAATTTATTCTCTTTCTACTATTTTAAAAATCAGAAATAATTTATCCATAGTTTGAATTTTACCAAAGCACGTGCTCTGGAACCTCCTGATACACTAGCATCTTCTACCTATAATAGAATTGTACATGTAAGTGTCTAATCATGACCATACAAAGTAAGCCTGAATCAGTCATCTCATTGCTTTTTGGAGTTAAGCTATTTCCAAAGGCATTACAACTATCTGCCTTGCATTTCAAACTAAACACATACTTTCATATATGTTCTCTCATTTGGTCTACCTAATAACTTCATGAGGACAACAGAGCAGCAATTATTGCTCCATTTCATGGATGAGGAAACAGGATTAGGAGAGTTAAACTGGTTTACTCAAAGTTGCATGGCTGAGCAGTTATGGACCTCTGAATCATCAGTAGGCCTGGTTCAGGAAAACATATATTTACTGAGGGCTTTAAAATGACAATCCTGTCTTTTGGATACAAGGTGTGGTACAGATAGTAGACTCATAGATAAAAAGAAAGTTAACACTTATACACTACTTATTATCTGAGAGGCCATTTTATAAGAACTTTATGGATTTATTTTGTTTAATCCCATAACAAGCCTTTAGAGTAGTACTATTGTCATTGTCATGTTATAAATGAGGAAGCCCCAGCCCTAGAATGAATGAGTGTAGGCAAACACACACACACGCACACACACACACACGGGCATATACACACACAGACATTATCTACCTATCCATATGGACATCCATCTTTACGAAGGGACTTGAGTGTCATTGCATATGGCTATCAATCCATTATGCTAGACTTTAAAACAAACAAACAAGGCATAGATGAGCAAGCTATTCTAAGCCTGAACTTCACCTGAGAAAGAAAAATGAAAACTGCCCAGACTGGAGATATACCTCTCCCCATTTAACTTCCAAAATCTTCCTCAAAACATCTGTGTATTTAAAAGAGTCCATCAGCCTTTGCAAAGAGAGAAAACAGACTTGAGGAAGACATTCTCTGTGTGACTCAAGAGGCATGCTTCTTCTGTGCAATGCTTTATCATCATCTGCTAAAGATGTGTGTGCAAATATCAGTCTGACAAACAGACAATGTTTGCACTACATCGAGGCTAACTTGCCATCTGGTTATCGGATATTTGGAGTCCAAACTGTACAGTTTCCTATGCATTTCCTCTAATGAGAAATGGAATGATGGGATTCTGATCTGTGATCAGTCCAGATGCACTGGACTGATATCACATCCTTATGTAGAATAATAGGACCAATGTATATAAGAGAAATGGCTTATGTCCTACAATAAAGAAAAAAGGGAAGTATTTTCTATAGTTCAGATTCACATGAAAGATAAACCTCTTAGCTAGGAATGTGATGTATTTTTCTCAGAACTTAGAGAATCCACTGATGTTCTGTGTAATTGTGCTCTAGTGTTAGATCTAGCAGAGTACATCAACTAAAAATGCAATCACAGTAAGAAATTCTGATGATATGCATTATTTCTGAATAAGCAAAGGCCAAAAGCACAATCCCAACATAATATAAATGAAGTGATTTACGACTAGGGTTGTTTACAGCCCATAGCTTCAGGTAAAGCATCTGTCTCCCTCCATTAATGAGAAAAGAGACAATGCTTTCTATTTAAAATTAATAACTGTAACACTCCAGGATTATAGGAAAAATTGTAAGTATTTCACACAAAGTGCTTCACAAAATTTTACTGAAGTTCAACAAAATCATTGCATAACAAATACATATGAGATATTCTTCTTTATGGCTCATTCTACTGAATTGCCTATTCATTTTTACTTCTCCAGAATCTACAATTTTCAGCAAGATGAATATTAGCAGAAATAAAAGTATCCTTTTGATTTTAATAGCCCCTGCTCTCAAAAATAGTTTAGTCTTTTAATATTTTAGAATTTTATGTACTTAAAATGGATTAGGCATCAATTACATTCTATATAATGCAAGCTTTTTTTTTTTTAAGCAATAAACAAAACCATTAATTTCAATGCCAGTTGCACCTTTTTGGATGACCTTGGGCACTGGATCACCATTAGCATTATCTGTAGGATAAAATTGTTCTTTGAGGAACTATAATAACTGTGCGCTTTCCATTAATAAATAGTATAATTCTTCATATACTTTTTGTTTTAAGATTTACTTATTTATTTATTTGACAGACAGAGATCACAAGTAGGCAGAGAGGCAGGCAGAGAGAGGAAGAAGCAGGCTCCCTGCTGAGCAGAGAGCCTGATGCAGGGCTCTATCCCAGGACCCTGGGATCATGACCTGAGGCTTTAACCCACTGAGCCACCCAGGCACCCTTCATATACTCTTAAAACAAAATAGAAATTAATGACATTTTAGGGAAGTTATCAAGATTTTTCCATCACTCTTTAAATAGAAGACTATCATGCCTGTTTTCAAGATTGTGTAGGTAGTTGAACACAAATGAACCTAATATCCATATATTCATTTTAATTATCTTTTCTGTTGTTATCCTACTAAGGGAAATTTAACTCAGAAATGTTCTCAGAGTATAGTGATAATCCAGGGTGCAGTTGGGCAGGGTAGGAGAAAGTAAAAAAGAAAAGGATAAACAATACAATGAGTTATGCAGTTAAGAGGAAACTAAAAAATGTAACCACTACTTTTATTGTCAATGATCATTGAAAAATCCAGAAAAGACATTGAATAAGAGTAAAATTTTTGTTATTATGTCTTTATAAAGAATAGCCCAACGAAATAATAGAGGGAAATGGGGTCAGAACTACCAGTTAAATAAGTAAAAATTTAAAAAAATAATAATAATAAAAAGGAATGAGAACAGAAAAAATAAAGTGTAACTACAACATGTTGCTTCCTGCATCTGGATATCTTTTCAGTTTATGAAGTGTAAATCACAGATCTATTATCCAAAATTAATATTTGACTTATCTAAAGAGAACAAGTTGAAAAACTCTCTAAACCAAGTTGATTTTCCTCCTAGGATGTTATCGTTTCAGGCAATAAAGTCATGAGTGTTAGACAAGGTATTAGACACTTGACAAATATCATTTTCAACAATTACTTTGAGTTTTCTGCAAATGCAAGTTATTCGTTACTACTTTTCCTCTAAAAGCAGAGAAACAGCTTATGGCTCAAGGATGCCCATGCGATAGTCCAAGCTTAGGAAATTCTAAACCCAATTAAAGTCTAAAATTAACCACATCCATTCTTTAAATGTTGACCCAGGAAAGCACTTGACTATGTATTTAACTGTCAATTCAAGAACCTAGAAAACTGGTTTACAGAACAAATAATCACAGTCCTGATTTAAGTCAAGAACATTGGAGTCCTCTGGCTAGATCAATAATTTGAAAGCTGCAATCACAATTTTCACAAATGAATTACAAATGAATATCATCATTATTATTAATATCATTATAATCTGATTATAGATCAAAGTAAAGTGTTAGCCTGCCTCCCCTTCCCCTGGGGAGAGAGAAGTTAGGAAGGGAAGAGAAAAGACGAACTAAACTCTTATAAAGTCCTACAACAATCCCATGAGGTAAATATCACTACCCCTTTCTTTATGAAAACACGAGGCTCAGAAAAATTAAGCAACTTTTGCCAAACCTTGTTTCTTACGCAGGTAAGAAATACTAGGGTAGGCATTCATCCCAGGTATGTGTACCTCTGAAATCTACTTTATGGCTGCACAGCTGAGAGTTCTGCTCAAAAGATTTAAACATTATTAATAATAATGGGCAAAAATTCCTGTGTCCTCAACACTGTGCAAACTTCTTTCCCAAAAGCAAAAATAATAATGGTTGCAATTTTCTGAGCACTCACCATTTGCCTGACTCCTCTGAATAAATCTTCACAATGCTGGTCCAGGTAGTATTATATTATCCTCATTCTGTAAAATAACTTGCCCCAAACCTGACAGCTGGCAAGAGGCAGAAGCAGAATTTATACCAGTTCTCTATGAACTCCAAAGTCTGTGCTTCCCCACTATTACATTCTGCCTCCCCTCCACAAAGTTCTCTTAACAAACCTTTGAGTTCAGCTGGTAAGAATCACTTCTGTTTTCAATGAGGAAATGGGCTCACAGAGAATGCTACTTGCTAGTTAGTATATATGGTCAGGCAGGGGTTCAAACTCAGGTCAACCTGACTTCTGAGCCTCTCGCCATTGTATCTTGTGGACAAGGGTACCCTGTGGACAATGAAAGAGAATAAAAAATGGGCACCCCTCAAAGCAACAGATCTCTACTTTAAAATCTGGCATCACAGCTGTAGGATCAAATGCTTCAGAGCCTTAAACCAGGCTGAAGACACAGCCTGAAAATATCCTTGTGAAAATAACTGCGTGTGTGGTTGCTGAGTGTAGGGAAGTTCAACTGGGCACCTCACCTGTTAGAAGGTGCTAAGCTGTAGTGGGCCGAATGGCAAAGAAACCCCATCAGAAAATGTAGGGAGGGTATGGGAACAAGCCAAGGACAAAACAGTGTGCATATTGATGAGACAAACCAGGCCTAGTTTGCCCACAAATGGTTGCGTTGGTAAAGATCCCTTGTGTAATCGAGTACTGTGGTTCTTGAGCTTCAGTGTGGACAAGAATCACCTGGGAGCTTGCTGACACTACAGTTTTAGTGCTACCTTCTTCTGACCCAAGAAGCCTGGGGTGATGCATAGGGATCGTCATTTCACAAACAACTCAATTCATTCTGATGTGAATGGGCTGTGGACTTCATTTTGAGAACCCTGGCCTAGTGCTTGGGGGAATCTCTGGGTGAGGCTGACAACATCAAGATTAAGTCTGGTCAGAAACTAAAAGTCAACGCAAGATGGAAGTTAAGGTTTTAAAATATTCCTGTTTATATTGCATACATACACTATAGATTGTCAGAGTCTGGAAAAGCCACTCAGGGGGAGAGAGAAAGAGAGGGAGAAATGCAAGAACAGAATAAAACATCTTGTCGGAAATTATTTCACTTTGTTTACCAGAGAAACATTTATTTTTCCCCCTATATTATCACAACAGATTTAATAAGTTATTTCTTGGTCAAATTCCCAATGACCAAGATAGTTAATCTTTTAGTACAGATTGGCTGGCAACAAATTCTTTTAGCTTTTCTTCAACCTAGAATGCCTTAATTTCCCCTTTATTCTTGAAGAATATTTTTGCTGGATGTAGGGTACTGAGTCAGCAGTTCTTTTCTTTCAGAGCTTAAAAAATGTTGCATCATTTTCTGCAGGCCTTCGTGGTTTGTGATGAGAAATCCAGTGTCATTTGAACTGTTTTTCCTTTGTATGTAATGTGATGTTTCTCTCTGTCTGCTTTACTATTTTTTTTTCTTTGTCTTTAGTTTTCAGAAGTTTGGACTATAATGTGATTTGGTGTGGGTTCTCTGAGCTTGTAACGTTCAAGGTTTTACTAGCTTCTTGTATTTGTAAGTTTGTGGGGCTTTGGCCAAATTTGGGAAGTTTTCATTTAGTGTTTTTTTTTTCCCCTTCATTTAATTTAATTTAATTAATTTATTTATTTTTTAAAGATTTTATTTATTTATTTGACAGAGAGAGAGAGAGATCACAAGTAGGCAGAGCATCAGGCAGAGAGAGAGGGAGAAGCAGGCTCACTGCTGAGCAGAGAGCACGAAGCGGGGCTCTATCCCAGGATCTTGAGATCATGACCTGAGCCAAAGGTAGAGGCTTAATCCACTGAGCCACCTAGGCACCCTTATTTTATTTTATTTTATTTTATTTTATTTTATTTTATTTTATTTTATTTTTTAGTGTTCCAGCATTCATTGTTTATGCACCACACCCAGTGATCCATGCAATACATGCCCTCCACAATACCCACCACCAGACTCACCCAACCTGTCCCCCCAACCGCTAAATCCCTCAAGTTTGTTTCTCAGAGTCCACAGTCTCTCCTGGTTTGTCTCCCCCTCTGATTTCCCCCATCTCACTTCTCTCCATCTCCCAGTGTCCTCTGTATTATTCCTTACGCTCCGCAAGTAAGTGAAACCATATGATTTAAGCTCTATTTTTAATTTCTTAAGGAATCTCCACGCTGTTTTCCAAAGTGGCTGCACCAACTTGCATTCCCACCCACATTGTAAGAGGGTTCCCCTTTCTCCACATTCTCTCCAACATTTGTTGTTTACTATATTATTAATTTTGGCCATTCTGACTGGTGTAAGGTGGTATCTCAATGTGGTTTTTGATTTGAATCTCACTAATGGCCAATGATGATGAACATTTTTTCATGTGTCTATTAGCCATTTGTATGTCTTCTTTGGAGAAGTGTCTGTTCATGTCTTCTGCCCATTTTCTGATGTGATCACATTTTTTATGTGATTATCTGTTTTGTGTCTATTGAGCTTGAGGAGTTCTTTTAGTGTTTCTTTAAATTATTTTTTTAAAGATTTTATTTATTTGGGGACACCTGGGTGTCTCAGTGGATTAAGCCTCTGCCTTCAGCTCCAGGTCATGATTCTAGAGTCCTGGGATCGAGCCCTGCATGGGGGGGGGGGGGGGTCTCTGCTCAGCAGGGAGCCTGCTTCCTCCTCTCTCTACCTGCCTCTCTGCCTACTTGTGATCTGTGTCTGTCAAATAAATAAATAAATAAAATATTTTGTACCCCTGGGGATAAAAATATATGTTTATAAAAAATAAAAAATTAAAAAAAAAAAAGAGGAGAGAGATTTTATTTATTTAAAAAAAAAAAGAGAGAGTGAAGGGTAAGGGACAAAGGGGAGGGAAAGGGAGAAAATCTCAAGCAGACTAGGTGCTTAGCAGGGAGCCTCAGGATCCTGAGATTATGGCTGAGCCACCAAGACACAAAAGCTTAACTGACTGTGCCACCCAGGTGTCCCCAAATGATTTTTTAAGCCCTGCCCTTTTTCTCCTTTCCTAGAGCTCCAAAGACACAAATGTTAGATCCTTTGTCAAAGTCAATCTCACATGTTCTTAAGACTGTGTCTGTGTGAGTTCATCTGCGTGTATGTGTGTGTGTGTGAGTGTGTGTGTGTGTTCAGTCTATTTACTCCCATTGTTCAGGTTGAATGATTTCATTTTTCATTCAAAGTTTTATCTTTCAGTTGACTGATTCGTTTCCCTGTCTCCTCCATTCTGCTGTTGAGCCCATCTACTAAGTTTCATTCTGTTTTTTTTTTTTAAGTTCAGTTTTTGTATTTTTCAGTTCTGATACTTCTATTTATTCTTTATCTCTTTTCTTTGCTTAGACTTTCTACTTTTTCATTTGTTCAAGGGTATTTGTGATTATTCTTCTATCTTTGTACATCTTCTATCATCCCAGTGCTGATTCATTGAGTATGTTTTTCATTCAGTTTGAGATCTTCCTGGTTCATGGTATGACAAGTGATTTTTGAATGAAACCTACATATTTTTATTGTTATGTTATGAGATGGGATTGTATTCATCAAAATTTCTGTTTTAGCTGGTGTTTTCTAAAACTGCTATGGCAAGGGAAGGGGGCACCACTATCTCATTACTGTCAGGTACAAACTGTTACCTGAATATATAAGTCTAGGTTCCTTACTCAGTTTCCAGTGATACCCAAAGAGGGATTCCTTGTTACTGCTAAACAAGAGTGGGAGCTCTCTCATATAGTCCTCCATGGAAACCTCCCTGGCTGGGAGGGGCAGGAGTGTCTTGTTACTGCTTTCCACATGGGCCTCCACTAATATCATGGGGAGAGATATACCTCATTAAAGTTAGATGATAGTGAAAGTCATGATTCTTTAGTACTTCTCTATTAACACCCTGCTAGGAAGAAGAGGGATACCTCATTATTAGTGGGTAGAGATTTTCCACATGGTCTCAACTGACAACATGGCAGTGAGGGGGAGAGGTAAGGGGGACTTCATTACTACCAGGTGGGGAGGAAATCCTAGCTCCCTTCTCAATCCTTTCTGACACAACCCTGACATAAGGGTTGGTATACTTTCTAACAGCCTGGTGTTTGTGGAAACCTAGGCTCCCCATTGGCCTTTGTTGGTGTGGGTGGAATAAGGCCACCATTTACTTTGTTTGTTTGTTTGTTTGTTTTTTAAAGCTGGAGTAAATTGGGTTTTGTCTAAAAGTATTCTGCCTTGTTTGGGCTGTCCCTTTCTTAGGTCTTTGGCAAAACAAACAAAAAATTATTTTATTGCAATTTGTATATTCATGTCCGTCTATTACTATTGGTGTTTCTGGGTTGTTGGCTTCTTTGGCCCTGAGTATATGTTATTTGAGATAAAAAGAAAACCTAGAGATTATCATGCTATTCCTTTGGACTCATGGTCCTTAGCCAGTCTGTTTTCTATTCTCCACTTTTCAGAGTCTTCTTACATTTGCTTTTTATATAATGTTTAGAATGTATAGTTACACAGAATGTAAACAATGAAAATATATCCACTCCCTCTTTCCTGGAACAGAGCTACTCTAGCTGGATGATTCTGATGAATTACTTCAATTTCTATTCTACAACTTCTTGATTATCAGTGAAGATACCACTATAGGCTCTGACAGTACTTGGTCAGTAAACATTAGCAGATTTTAAATTTTATTCTGATCTGTTATCAGGGAAAAAAATTAAAGTAATGGAAAAGAGAAACCTTCAAAGTCATGGCTTTTTTATGAATCTCTTTCTTAGCACATGGAGCCTGTAATTAGTTCCTATCTGTGAACTACATTTTCCCTCTAGTTTTCATTGTTTCATTCAGCAAACATGTGTTGGGAGCCATGTGAAGAGTCCTAATAATAGCAGTCTTCCCATAAACCTTGTCTGGGTCATACTTTGCCTCTTTTCTTCTGTCTACTGCACTCTGGGTCTTCATCTATGTTATATATCAACTTATTATAAGTCTTCTTTAATAAGCTATAGGTTTCTTGAGTGCAGAGACCTTGAATTTGTGGTATCATTCCCAAACATATCATCATATACAGAATGATTTCAACAAATTTTTGCCATATGGATGAATAAAAAGACAGAGACTGAGAGAAACTCTTCTTTTAAGCTAACTAGCAAAATCCATAGGCCAGATTCGTCTTGCTAATGTAACTCCCAAGCATCTGCAACTTAGCATGCTTCCCTATTGCATTAATCGGGGGCAGGCTGATATTGAGTATGCATTTAAAGATTATTCAGTTAGCATATTGATCTTTTTCATTTATCTTATTAACCTATTAGTCCATTCATAATCCACAAATCAGACATCCCAAAAGAGGAAGAATATGAGCATTTGGGGATGGGGAAAAAGAAGAGAAAATTCTTTAGTATCAAATAGTATGGGTATGAATCTTGGATAATCCATGGCACAAAACTGGAGCTTTACTTTTAAGGATAAACAAGGCAAAGCTATGTTACAAGTGTACCTACTTAGTTACAAGGATTAAGGTGGGAGTTCAGTAAAAAAAAATACCTTTGTGTGAAGTAAATTGTATCAATTAAGTTGCTTTTGGTTGCAAGTAGAAATTCAAGTCAAATGGATTAACAACTAAATAAATTTCTTAGGTCATTTAGCACATGTAACTGAAATGATTCCAGTTGTGAGTGGATTTCAAGTGAAGACTGATCAGGCATTTCAACAATGTCACTTAAATTTTGTTTTTTTGTTTGTTTGTTTTGTTTTGTTTTTGCCCTGATTTCCACTGTGTTTTTGGAATTTTGCTTTGTATCTAAGTTGGTTTTCTCTATGGTTTTAGGGAGGCTGTTGGTAGTTCTTAGGTTTATTAAGTATCATAGATCACATCACATTCAGAGACAGAGGGGAAGGGAGGAAGGAAAAGAAGGAGGGGAGGGGAGGAAGGTAGAGAGGGGATGGGGGAGGGGAGGGAAAGAGGAGAGGGCAGGGAATTCCCTTGGCTACCTAATAACATTCTTCTATTTCACTTTGAAAATGTCAATATACATCACATGCTCAATAGGGAATTGTGGTTTGAGTCATTTAGTAGCCCCACCTCCCAATAGAAGTGAGGAAAGGGGTGGAAAGGATGTGGGAGAAAACTCAAAATACTTTCTACATCAACATTTTCTGTTTTAGAATAAATACCCAGTGGTGGTTCCATATATCATTGTAAACTAACATTAGCAGAGACTTCTCCCTAGGGTAGGAAACTAGCATACTTTGTAACTGGATTTAATCACTCAATGATGAAAGCAGAGATTCCTTTTTACTATTTTCAAGAGTAGATATGCACTTTTAATTAAGAAATAGTATACAAATTAAGATGTGTTAATATTAACAGAAATAATGGCAGCTGTTTAATCTATTCTAAAACAGATGGCTTAACATACTTTGACTCATCATTTGTTTCCATTGTTTTTGTATTTAGATGAGAACATTTGGAGGAAAAATAGTCTTAATCAGATTAAAAGAGGAACCATCTCACATGTTTCATTGGGAATGAAGCAAGTGGGTTTAGTGTGTTATAATACATGAATTGCTTTTGTAATTTCCATAAATGTTTCCCTAACTTTCTCCTCACCTTCTCTCTCTTTTTAACACAAAGGTAGAACCAAATGAATTACTTACTTCTTAAGGTATGCAAAAGATACTGAAAGGTACAGTAATTTTGAAGAAAACAATACTGAGTAGTTATAAAATATATTTAAATAATATTTAAGGTTGTGAACTATGATTCAAGAATCAGTCAAATTACATTCAAATAAAGATATTTATGTGTTTACAATGTTATACGGTATGAATTTTTACTATTTTAAACACTTCCTGAAAATACAGAATGTAAGACCTTGAGGGAATCTTAGATATTTAGTTCAAATTCACCCACTTACAAAGGAAGAATTAGAGAACCCAAGAGTTTAAGGTTCATGTGACTTGCTTAAAGCCACATAGTTAATCAGTGTAGAAGACTAAAATGCCCATTTCCGTACTGGAAGCCCCACTGCTCTTTCTACTTTTGACATACATTTTGACATACATGAAATACAGAATGCAAGACAGCTAGATATCAACAAAAGATATGTTACATATCTCATTTTGAGAAAAAAAAAGAAATCTAGATTATTCTACCTTTTATTAAGTGTATGTCTAAAGCCATATCCATCTATCCAGATGCAAAACTACTGATTATCATTATTTTAAAACAAAATAAAACAAAATAAAAACAAAGCAAAACAGTGAATAAGCAAAATGTATAGAAATGAGGAAAACGAATCAGAAAGCGAGTCATATTTGATTCAGTGCATCCAGTTTCATGTATTAAAATTGCTACTATAGGGGCGCCTGGGTGTCTCAGTCAGCTAGGCATTTGCCTTTGGCTCAGGTCATGATCCCAGGGTCCTGAGATCAAGCCCTGCATTGGGTTCCCTGCTCAGTTGTAAGCCTGCTTCTCCCTTTTCCACTTCCCCTGCTTGTGTTTCCTCTCTGTCAAATAAATAAATAAAATCTTTAACAAAAAATTGCTACAGCATTTATTTTTTTAACAGGGTCATGTAACATATGGAGATAATTCTAAAATTAGGTATAGGTTTTCCTTCTAACAAGGGAGAAAAAAACAGTATTAAGGAATAGTAATTATAAAAGCCATAAAAATATATCATTAATTGATGGATCTGATTAACATAGAAAGGTAGAAAAATGGTTTATATATGTACAGATATGAAAAGGGATGACATTGGTAATATATTTGAAGCACTTAAGTTGTGTTATGTAAACTAGAAACACAAGACTTAGTTCTGCATGCACAGTACAATTTAATACAGCTCATAACTGAATGGGAGTGATTTTAAATGAGAATTATTTTTCTATTTTTTCTTTAAAAAATATTTTATTTGTTTATTCATCAGAGAGAGAGTGCACAAGCAGGGGGAAGGGTAGGTAGAGGGAGAAGCAGGGTCCCCGCTGAGCAAGGATCCTGATGCAGGACCCTGGGATCATGACTTGAACCAAAAGCAGACCCTTAACTTATGGAGCTACCCAGGCATTCCTCTCTTTTCTTAGTAAGAAAATCAAAACAAGAGTTTTGCCCCATTTTGCTGACAGTGGTTTCCACAATATGACTGCTGCTCAGATAGGAGAGAACAGAACTTCATCTATATCATTTTAAGTACTTAAGTTGTCTCCTAGAGATGTTTATAATCACCCTTGCAAAAGACAGCAGTCTCAGCAGGTTGGAAAATTACCAATTGGTCAAGAAATGTTTATCAAAACCCAGTTATTTGTTCAGAACAGTACTGAGTGGGATATAAAACATAACCCCCCCCCCCCAACTGGGGACTTTCTATAGAAAGAGGGATGTTGGAGAATAATATCAAAGCATTTAGATAGAAGAATAATTGTTTTAATTATTAAATATGGTCTATCAGGGCAATCACATATCAGAAGGAGGAGAGATCATTTTGGATTAGAGCAGCCTGAAGGCAAATGAAAAATAATAAAATCCCAGAATCTTTAAAGATGAAAAATACTTTCCTTGATTATGTTCAATGATAACTTGTTTATTTCTTGAGGGTGCCCACCCCACTGTTGAACTGTTCTGGCTCTAGCAAAGTTTCTCTTTACACTGAACTGAAATATACCCCTCTCTAATTTCCATCCATTTGCCTATCTTCAGCTTTCAGCTGCTCCAGTCCTTCCATGTGGCAGGATTTCAATGCAAGTAATAATATTACCACTCAATATTCTGTCCTTATCCTGTCAACTATGATAAAGATACCATCCTGGTATTTGTCATTTGATGCTGTATAATTTGTCAAAATTCTCTTAATATAATATCCAAAAAATGACACAATACTCCAAATAAGTACTGGCTAGTGAGAATACACAGGGAAAATTCTTGTCCTTCATCTGGATATTATATTTCTACAATGCAAAATAATAGTATGTTAGTTTTATTTGTACCTTTATCACCATATCAGCTCTCATTGAGCTTTAGGGAGTTTTATTTGACCTCTCCTATTAACTGCAGTCAAGTAAATTCTGCAAGAACTTATAAATATGAAGGATCTATTTAATTCGAATATAGATTTTATAATCATTGCTGTTAAATATGTCTTGTTGATTTCTGACTCATTCTTCTAGCTTGGTAAGATATGGTGACTCATGACTCGATCATTCATAACATGAGCCTTTTCTCCCAGATTTATGTTAACCATAGATTTAATAAATCAGATTTCTGGGGTTTTCAAGGAACCCATACAATCAAACCCCTTCACAGAGCTTCTGTGAGAATACAAATAATATAATGTAAGGAAAATTTTTATTATAGCATTTAGAAAATAGATGTTCAATAAATGTTAGATCTTTTCCTTTCTTTAAAATAATTATTTCAAAAGGCAATAAACAGGTACAGAACTTCCTTCAGGATAAAATTGATGTAACTAAAGCCCTTTGTGTTAACCTGCTGCAATTTTCCCTAATTACACTAACATTCAGTCTCCATTTTTCTGTCTGGGACACAGACAAAGACCTTGTCAAATACATATTGATAAAATATACCATTGAGTTAGAATGTGTGGGATAGAGTGAATATGGACCATCAATAGGGATGGAATGAAATAGTTGCAAGTTAGGTCTCCACAGGGTTATGAACAAAAGCCTAGTCATAGGAACAGAAAATGTCGATTCAAAAGATGAAGAGATGGATACATATTGTGAGGGAGGTAAGTACCTGGTAATTAAGGATGGGTTTAAAACATGAAAGGGAAACTGGAATTGATATAGCAGCCATTGGATAACCTTATGCCTGAGTTAGGAAGAGAGATGAGGGAAAAACCAGAGTCTTGACAAGGTAATTATTAGATACATAAAAGAAGACTGTCAAGGGGAGAAGCTATGACAATAACGGAGGCCAGAAGTAATGAACATCTAGATTAAAGTAATGGCAATGATAATAGAATGGACATCAGGACTTATAAATTCACTGCTTAGAGGAGATAAAGATAAATTTAAATTTTTAAAAAATTAATTAATTTATTTATTTGACAGAGATCACAAGTAAACAGAGAGGCAGGCAGAGAGAGAGGAGGAAGCAGGCTCCCCACAAAGCAGAGAGCCCGATGCGGGGCTCGATCCCAGGACCCTGGGATCATGACCTGAGCCGAAGGCAGAGGCTTTAACCCACTGAGCCACCCAGGTGCCCCGATAAAGATAAATTTAAAGAGAATTTTGAAGTACACTTATAAAGTATGTAAGGGAAAGGGGAGAACATTTGAGAATTATGACAGAAGCAAACAAATTTAGTTCTGTTAACTCTCAAAATACGGTCCCCAAACCAATGGCATCAGCACCAACTGAGAAGTTGTTTAAAAAAAAAAAAAAAATTCACAGGGTACCTGGAGGTTCAGTTGGTTGGGCTTCCAACCCTTTGGTTTCCACTCAGATTGTGATCTTATGGGTCATGGGATTGAACCCCACATTGGAATCCAAGCTCAAGATTCTCTCTCTGACCCTCCTCCCATGCGCTCTCTCTCTTTCACTTTCTCTAAAATAAAAAATAAATCTTTAAAAAAAAAAAAAGAAATTCATAGGCTCTACCCTAGACCTACTGAATTTATCAGTAGTGATAATAAACCAGTAAAGGCTGGGAGGGGATGGACCCTGATTTGTAGGATGGGGGGGAGGGTTCTGATTTCTCTGTAATATATACTCCCACCATGGCTAATTTCAAGCTACTGGTACATGCAGCTGGTAAGAGATACACATAATAACTCTCCAGACCCTGCCGTAGGTCCCAGGTCCATCTGTAACATGCATCAAATCATCTGAAAGACATGTCACTACACAGATGGGCCACAGTTACCAGGGTTTCTAACCTAGTAGGTCTAAGGTGGAACCTAAATATTTTTATTTCTAGTAAGTTTCAACATGGTACTGACACTGATGGTCCGAGGACCACACTATGAGAATCACAGTTTTAGGTTCCTTGAGCCACCTTATTCAGAAATTTAATTAACATACAGAAACTCTAATTACTAAAGTCTTATTTAATCAAATTTTGTCTATTACATATGGCCAAAATCCAAAGAATGGGTTTTGGTATTCATCTTCCCACTTGAATCTCAAGCAGCAACTGTGGAAGGTTAAACACTTACTTCTTGAAACACCAATTCTCTAGTTTTCCACTCTCCCACAGTATACTGGTTTTCCTCTTGCTCCTCTGGAGATTTTTTTCTCAGTTGCTTTTCATGGGTTTCTCCTTGTCTGCCATTAGCTGAATGGAGCCATTAGCCATTAGCTGGAGTGTCCCATGATTCTTTCTAGCTTTCCTCTTCTGAGGGTTGAATTCTCCTTCTACGATACATCATCCCATCCACTGATTTTAAACATGATTTATGTTGACAGTTCCCAATTCTCCTGTCTAAACCTCCTCTCTGAACTTCACATTGGATATTTCTTCTCCACCTGATAGTTATACTTTTCTTATACTTAATATTGCTTAAATAGAACTCACCCCCCTGCTATGACATCTCAGCAAATCTTTCCCAGTTCAGTAAAGGCACCACAGCTCACTTTGATATTTAAACCTTAGCTCCCCAAATCTATCCCTTGATTGTGTTCTTTTCTCACCTCCAGCATCCAGTAAACCCTACGACCATGATTTCCAAAACATTTTTAATGTTTTAAGTTTTGCTATCCCTACAATCACCACCATAGGTTGAGTCGTTATTATTCTTTCTTAGATAACTGTAACAACCTCCTAATTCGTGACTTCTTCCACTCTTGCTTCCCTGTAATCCATGTGCCCTACATCAGCCACTAATCTAATAAAATTCCTACACCAGTACTGCATTACTTCCATAGCTTGGCCCTACATGGTCTAGTCCCTGACCTCTCCTCCCCCAACCCTACACCTCTTCACTCAAAACAGGTAGAGTTCATTCACATCTGAAGGCTTTTGTACTTGTTTCTTCCTCCTGGAAAGCTCTTCCTCCAGGATTTTACATAACTCCATCTTGCTATAAAACTATCAAATGTCACCTCTGCAAAAGGTATTTTTTTTGTCCCTAATCCCTTCCTATCTCATAACTTCTCTGATTTTCCTCAAAGTGCAGCATGCAGCATTGGGGGTTAGAAAACCAGACTTCTCAGTCTTGAATCTTAACGTCCCAGCTTCTCTCCCTGAGGTGGCAAGTTACATGAACTGTGGGGATTTATTTATTTAGTTATTTACTTATGGATTTCAGTTTCCTGATCTTTAAAAATGTATAAATAGTACCTGTCATTTAGGTTTATCAGTATAAATAGTATCTGTCATTTAGGTTTATCATGAGGATTAAATGAGCTAATATATAAAAAGTATTTAGAAGCAGTCTAACATATGTAAGAGTTACATAAGTAACCATAAATAATTAACCATAAGTTAACATAAGTTAAAATATAAAAAATATTTAAAAATAAGTTAAAATACAAAACAAGATATACAAATATCTCCTTTATGTATTTGTTTTCACATCGATTATCCCCAGCTCTCATATAAATGAAAGCTCCAAAAGGACAGGCACTTTGAGTATTATGTTCGCTACAGTATCCTCAATGCCTATCAAAGAAGCTGGTACTCAAGAAACATTTGTGAACTGAATGAATCTTCTGTTTGGTAGTGTAACTCTCCCCCAAAACCAGTACCCAGGGACCTACATACAATGAAGTTAAAACCCCTGCCTCCTGATGAGATCTTTCTGGTAACTATTTATTTATGGAAACTCTTATTTAGAAAGCCTACCAACAACTACAACATGTGATCTCACCTCAGTCATACTTTTGTTCATAATGGCTTTCAAGTATTTGTCTCTGCATTTCATGATTTATTTAAAAAAAAATCTTACAAAAATGAAAATCATAATAATTATGTTTTGGCATTTGACAGTGTACTGAGCACAGAGAAATAAGGGTTTCACTAGGAAGAGGGCTGTCATCTCTTTATTAACTTATCAGCAAAGCTTGGCTAATAGGCACTTTCCTCCCAGGTCATAGATGTATTTGCTTAAGAGCATAACCATGAATTCTTCCTGGAATGCTGACAGGCAGTTTTGTACTCACAATCTGTGATAAGTCCCTTAGATTTTTGACTCATTTCCCCTGGGAGGTCTTGCATTACAATCTGCTTTTCAAATTGAGGGCCCCTACTCTCAGATTGGTATCAAAGCTCTCTAGAGACCAAAGCCTCTTTTCTTAAAATGGTTCACCTCACTATTATATTATCCATAAAATATCTCTTTCTATACAATACTGCTTGCAAGGAGCACCTGAGTGTCTCAGTTGGTTAAGAGTCTAACCCTTGATTTCAGTTTAGGTCAGATCTCAGGGTGGTGAGATTAAACCCCTGGTAGGATTCACACTCAGCAGGGTATCTGCTTGAGGTTCTCTCTGGCTCCTTCTATCCCACCTCTCTTTATCCCACCAAAAAATAAATAAATCTAAAAAATATATATATTGCTTGGCAAATGAAATGATATTTTTGGCAGACAATGAGAGTTGTTGAGCAGGGAAAGTTTAAAAGAATTCTAAATAGAAATAAAATATTCTACTAAGAACTAGCTACAGGTGGTTTCATTTCCTTCTTTTTTTTTTTTTTCCTAGTGAGAAGGGGTAACCTCACAGTATTATAAAATAAGTGTGAAGGCCTTAAAGCACCATTTTCCAATTTGCCACAGTTTCTTCCAGATTTATGCCTATTAAAGTAACTTCTCTGGCTTCCTCTTTCTATCAGCATAATTTAAATATCTTCATCATAATCACCAAAAATATTCAACAGCATTTATAGGTGAGGGAAAATAGGTCTACAATTTTTGCCTATGTACCTAGGAATGGAGCTAAAGACTTTGGGAAATATTATTCAATCACTCATTTGCCAGAGTAAAAAAAAATAATAATTTGAAATGACCCTACATAACAGGCATGCATATAAAGTCAGTATGGATACAGAAATAAGTAATGATAAAAAAATGGAAAAAAAAAAGAAGCAAATTTTACAAACACCAAAGCTAAGATAATTATCAATATTAAATCTTAAATTTACTCCAAATTCAATTGTAGTAGATAACTAAAGATAAGTACATGAAATTATGTAAGTTTATTACCTGGTAAAAGATCCAGTATTCTGAAGAGTATGTTTTGTTTTGTTTTGTTTTGTTTTATGACAATAAATTCCTTTAAATATATTCCTTTAAAATAAGTATATTGCTGTGGATCCTATGCAAGGTATTTTTAATATATGAGTATTTTTTAAGAAAATAAGGATATGTGGATTCTATACATCATTAATTAAGGGCTGTTACATTAAATTATTATCAAAATATTACTTGATAGTTGGGGCACCTGGGTGGCTCAGTGGGTTAAAGCCTCTGCCTTCAGCTCAGGTCATGAGCCCAGGGTCCTGGGATCGAGCCCCGCATGGGGCTCTCTGCTCAGAAGGGAGCCTGCTTCCTCCTCTCTCTTTCTCTGCCTCTGCCTACTTGTGATCTCTGTCTGTGAAATAAATAATAAAATCTTTAAAAAAAATTACTTGATGGGATTGGGAGGGAGACAAACCATAAGTGACTCTTAATCTCACAAAACAAACTGAGGGTTGCCGGGGGGAGGGGGTTTGGGAGAAGGGGGTGGGATTATGGAAAAAAAAAAAAAATTAAATTCCCCTTGTTACTTTTTCCCTTTTTTCATGTATCTACCAGAAAATTAAAAATTACATGTTGTTTGCATTAAAAAATAAATAAATAAATAAATAAATAAATAATTACTTGATAGAGTTACTTAATATTCTCTCTTCTCTCTTTGCTTTCTGAGTTCCTTTATTTCATTTTGTTGCTCTCACACCTAATCATACTTCCACCAGTGTCTTTCTTTATTGAATTCTTTGAACATGAGGATTCATCCTTCCTCTTGAGAACTTAAGAAAAAAAATTATCAGAATTCATCATATAATGGAGTGATGTTGCCTGTATAGATTGGAACAGATTAGAATAATGAAATCGGTCTACCATGTAAAAGATTAGGTAGCAATTTCTATCTTTTGTTTTCTTCCTCCATTTTTGAAAAGACAAGACTAAGAATTCTTATGTCTGTTACAAGATGTAAAAGAATCCTACATACTAGAAAATATCTTTGTTGCTTTTGTATCTATAGGATTATGAATGTTTTGAAGCTGTTTCATTTCTTTGCTTTCTTGTAATACTTTCAAAAATTTTGACTCAGAGATTCTATTCTCCATGTTGTTTTTCTTAATCAATTATTGCTTATTTATTAGTGTGTAGATGCCTTTTCCTAAATAAACACATTTGACATGTAAAAAGAAAAGAAAATATGTAGCTTAAAAGAATTCAATATTTTTTAGACAAATTGTTCTTTCTAGCATCATTTACATATGGGTTTCAAGGAACACAAGAGTGCTATAATATCCTAAATATATGGTTTTGTATCCATCTACTTATCCATAGAAAGAATCCTTTTATTTTTAGGCAAAAATTTGACTATTAAATATTTGAAAATATTATAAAAATATTATACTAAGAAGAAATAATTAACATATAGATCCACCATTTTTTGTTCATCCTGTGAAGTAGACAATAATGTCAACTGAGTGATTCTAGAGGGCAAGAATTATATTCCAATGTTTTCTCCTAGTTTTCTGTATGATTTATAAAACCCACTCAACCTCTCTGGGATCAAACCTTGCTAAATGTTTTGTTTAAAACAAATGCAAATTCTGTTTTAATAACAAAGTGATACATAAATATCAAATAATACTGCTATTTTTTGTGAAGGAGCCAAGGCCCAGAATTCTGAAATAGTTAAGTCCCAGGGACGTGAGGGTCAAAATGCATTAGAGAATGAATGCCAGAAAGAAAGGCTCCTGGGAAATTTTCTTTATCACCTTTTTTATAGCAAGGAGAAATACAGAGAAAAACAAACAAACAAAAAAGCCTGTGTCCTTCAGAGGATTATACAAATATGAATAAATAAAGCTGTGACTATTGAAATAATTCCTCCAAAATCAAGAAAAATATTAGTATCCAAATCCTAAAAAAATTATATTTTGGTTTCTTAACCTTGGGCAACTCATTTAACATCTCTGAATTTCCTCTTATATATATAAAAATAGTCTAGATGCACCTGGGTGGCTCAGTTGGTTAAACATCTGACTCTTGACCTCAACTTGGGTCTTTATCTCAGGGTTGTGAGTTCAAACCTGGAGGAAAGAAAAGAAGAAAAAAAAGAAAAGGAAAGGAAAGGAAAAAGAAAAAAGAAAGAGAGAAGAAGGAAGGAAGGAAGGAATCTAATAATTCTTGCGTCACAAGACTGTTGCAAGAATTAAATATAACCCCAGTAAAGCACAGGCCATATCACAGATGCAGGAGAGATAGCCATTTCTTCCTCAACGGACTTTGTTACCAAGTACATACATGTACCCTGCACAGAAGGTGTGACATGCAGATGTTCAGAAGTAGATTCAGAACTTGAATGCTGCTTTCAAAGAACAGGGATGGTGGGGAGGAGTATGTTATTTTGTGAGGTACTTAAGTTATATGTTTTCTTACACTAGGAAAACAGTATAATTTTGTTGTGCCATGAGTAAAATGATGCTATTTCCAAAAGAGTAGGGCAAACCGGAGATTAGGTTTATTTTTAAAACTATAAACTATGCAATGTCATATTGATATATCGCTACTTACTAGAAGCAACATTTGACTCTCATAAATTCTCCAGCCTGGCTCATTCTATCTCATGGAGCAATGATCTTACAGCTTCTGGATCTCAACATAGTCCTGTTTCACTCCCTGGATCTGATTTCTTCAGCACACTGCCTTTTATACTGAGCATATGTGTTTTTTTGTTTGTTTGTTTGTTTGTTTTGTTTTGATAATGGTATGTCTGCTGAAGTTTTTTCTTTTCTTTTTTTTTTTTAAGATTTTATTTATTTATTTGTCAGAGAGAGAGTGAGTGAGAGCGAGCACAGGCAGACAGAGTGGAAGGAAGAGTCAGAGGGAGAAGCAGGCTCCCTGCGGAGCAAGGAGCCCGATGTGGGACTCGATCCCAGGACGCTGGGATCATGACCTGAGCCGAAGGCAGCTGCTTAACCAACTGAGCCACCCAGGCGTCCCTCTGCTGAAGTTTTTTCTAATTCTCCTTATCCCATTCTCCTCAGGTAACCCAAAATGACACAGTATTTTATTTTATTGAACAGTCAGCAAAGGCAGCTTCAGAACAAAAAACTATAAAATTAAAAAACAATACTTGCTGGTCTACATATATATTTTTTATTCACACTTATTCTTAAATCTCTTCCAATGCTCTTTTAAAATTGATTTCCCCAGGCCATTGTCCTACCAAGTCTATATTCCAAGAGACTGGGCATCCACTGCCAGTCCCAAGTTTCTAGTTCAGTGTGGATATGGAAATGGAACATTTTCCCCTTGAAGAGAATGCAGAAAACCCTTCTGAAACTAAGCTGGAATATAGGGGTGTGCAGAAATATCATTCACAGCACATACTATGAAAGCTCACAGCTTTTAGTTATAGAACTATAATTTGGAGTCTCAGTCATAGCATGAGAATGGGATAAACGATGCTTAGATTTATATAAGGTGCTTTAGTCAGTGAAGTTGTTATGATAGGTTATAGAAGTTTTCAGGATATCTGGCTATAGGCAATTCTCATTTAACCCTCAAGGCAAGTTCTTGAGAGGAACAGGCATAGATATTCTCCATTTGGTTAAATATCTTGGCACTGATAGATATTTCATTTTAGACTCACATTTAAAAGTAGTGTGACCACCCAGTATTTTCAGCACTAATATTACCTACTGAATTGCATAGTGATATCCAAAGTTCTAAATTTATATTTTTAAATCTATGTATTTAAGATTTGTGTGTTAATCACCTGCAAATTCAGAACATTTTATTACTTATCAAAAATCTGTGATAGCTCTTGTTAATATTTAGCTCCTTGAGCTTGACCTAACTGAATAAAAAATATTCTTTAGACAAAACTGTTAAATTGCTTAAAAACGTAGTATACAGCATAGATTCTGGAGATGAAAAGAATTATTGAAAAATAACTGGTAGTAAAGGTATTGGTAGATTCTGTGATAAAAATCTGTGTAGTGGGAGTCTCTAGTGTTTTTCTTTTCTACAATTAAACTTACTTTTAATTCACTGGAGAAATAAAATCTTTCCTTTTCCATGATGCCCCCAAAACCTCTTTTGTTAAGATCACAATGATTTCCCAATTTCTAACTGCACCTGAAACCTGCCAATTAATCCCACTGGACATCTCAGGAGCACAGTATTGCTGTCCACCATGTTGGTATTTTCTGCTTGAAAGACTTTCACTAAGCTACACATTTCCTGCCTTTCTTCCTACTTTGATGATTTTTCTTTCTCAGGTTCATCCTCTTCTCTCCTAGATGTATTTTCTTAAGGTTCTACTTTTGACCCTTTAATTTTCTCTTGCTCTTTAGCAATCTAGCTTTACATGAAACCGTTCCACCTGTCATCTCTATATGCATGGCCATTACATTTGGCTAATATATCTCAACTTCTTGAATGTGTTTGTTATAATCTTAACTTTATGTTGAGACTAACTTAAATATATTTATTTTTTAAGATTTTATTTATTTATTCATGAGAGACAGAGAGAGAGAAAAAGAGAGAGAGAAAGGCAGAGGCATTGGGGGAAGCAGGCTCCCTGCTGAGCAAGGAGCCCAATGTGGGACTCGATCCTAGGACCCTAGGATCATGACCTGAGCCAAAGGCCGACACTTAACCATCTGAGCCACCCAGGCACCTGAGACTAACTTAAATATATTTAAAGCATTACCTAAATATTTTGGTAGTGCTTTAAATATATTAATTCAGTCCTAATGTGACTCCTCTTTCTTTGTATTTCCAATTTCTCCTAAAAACAAAAAACAAAAACAACAACAACAAAACAAACAAACAACAACAACAAAAACAACAACTATGATCTTCCCAGGTGCCAGGCTAAATAAACCCTCAAATTTATCCTCTTTTGCCTTCATCATTACCATAATCTCATGTTGTTTTCAATTCCTGGTCAATTTATATAGTCTACTCACAACTTGTCCTATCTTGCAAATTTTTATTCTTGTGCCCTTTATTCAAATTCTGACTTTTTACATAGTACTCTATAATTTTTTCACTGGTCCTGACTATCGCATTTTCCATTCAGTTGACACAGTTTCCAGATTATTTCCCAGGAAGCACAGCTGTGATAATGTCACTCTTCTACTCAAAACCTATAATGACTTGTTATCCTCTACTAAATTCCAAATCTAAATTCCTTTACTTGGCAGTAAGGGCTAAGGCCTATATTTCAATTGTGTATAGAACATCTTCCTTTTCCACAGCTCATGGTTTCCCACTTGTTCTCACATGGGGCAGTATCCCCTAGGAGGAACTTGGAAATGCATGGAGGCATTTTCTGTTATCACAGAGACTGAGCTGGGAGGTGGTGGTTATGTATTTAGTGCCCTAGATTCTGAATTTTCTGGCAGGCAGATCCCCACCGTTGTGTCTCACACAACAAAGAATTATTCCACCCAAAATGTCAAGAGCTTTCCTGTTAAGAAACAATGTAGCTTACACAGATTTAGTTACTCATTTTTAAAATTTTTGTTATATGCTTTTCCATCTCCTTTACCTAGAATGCCCTTTTAATATTTTCCCAAATGTCTAAATCTTGCTTATCCTTTAAATCCTATAGAATATGTCACCTTTATGAGACCCCTCCCTGAATCCCCTAACTGACATGAGTCTTTAACTCCCACAGCATTTCAAAACATTCCTCTCTAATATCATTTCCCTTTTTACCTGGGTGATGCATTGTCCCTTCTCATTGGAAACAATGTAAACAAAGCTCCATCTTTGTTTTCCTCCATGACTAGAACATTGTCTGGGCTGGCACAGGTAATTTATGCTCATATGCTTACTATCACAGCACATACCATAAGTGTAAATGAGGACTCCAGCATAGTCTTTGTGATTTAATTCAGAAATTCTTGCCTCAACCTGCATACTAAATTACACTTAGCTCTGTCTACTTATTTCAAATCATTATCTAATTTGTGACCAACCTCACCTCCCCACTTGAATTTAATGTCTATGACTTGTCTTCCACAACTTTGTCCCTTCTTCTAGAGCACAACACCTCAAATTTTCTTAGATACAGCCCCTTCTCAATGAACTCAGAACTTATTCCTCATGCTTGCTCCACTGGGTATCCCATGAATCCCTGATTCCCACCCCGGCTCACCATAGATTCATGGGTTTTCCAAGTAGGTCGTCAGCGAGTATTTATTGAATGAAGGTATTCTTGGAGTGAGTGGAAGGGAGTGGCTGATTGCATAATTGGGACAGGAGGCAAAACAATGATAGTACAATAACACAGAGCTTAATTTACAGCTTGGAAAGTAACTATGTTCATAGCTGCATTCAATCACAGTCTCCCCAAATAAATACCATGGCATCACCAGGAAGAGACTGATCCTAGGCTTCCAATCTGAAATCACCCTAGAGAGTTTGAGAATCAATTATTCAATCATAATCAGCTTCTTCAAAAAAAAAAAATGATTACTTAATTTTAGCCTTTATAGTCTTATATGACTCCTGGTTTCCAAAATATTAAGAGTTTTTCATTGTTGTTATTGTTGTTTTGTTTTCTTTGCCATTCTCTTAAGAAAAAAGAAATAAATTAGGCATAATTGTAAAAAGCCTGTCACAACACTCATAGGTATACTCTGGGATTCTTAAAGAATATGATTATTTCAAATTGACTATTTGAATCCTATATTGTTTAGTTGCAAACAAAACACCCATCATCATTATCATCTATAGAAAATGAAAGAAAACATATCTGCTTCCCCAGAGCATGATTCTGAGAAAATTAAGTGCTTTCAATTCATAGATATGACAGCTTCTTGATCACAAAAACAAACAGAATCCCATACAAATTACAATATGTTTTTCATTTGGAAAGAGATAGCCTGATACCCTTACTGAATACAGTAACACATCATAACTTAATCAGAACAAGCTGCTATGATAACAAAACAATCCTGTCTATGCAAGGGGAGATAATGCCAGTAACTTCACATGATTTGTAGTTCAAAGAGTTAGTGTCATATGGGTAACTTTTATGACTTTGGTTTGAAACTGGGAGTTTCTATACCTCCCAGAGAACAGGAATGGATGAGGAATAGTGCTGGCTTTCAGCATCCACCCCCCTGTGGCTACAACACAAAGTAAGTTCACGTGGATAGAAAAATTCACTTCATAAATATGTACGGAGTACCTGTGATGTGTCAGGCACTATTTTTAGGCTACATCAGTGGACCCCAAATTCCCACCTTCACGGAGGTTATATTTTTCCATGTTTAAATATGAATACAGGTGATGTCCACTGCATACCCTTCCCAAGGTACTTTGCTCTTTCTATACTTCACAAACTTCTATGTCTGGGGCAAACTTGACTTTTGTCTCTACATTTTTTTTTTAAATAAAACTGTATAAAACATTTAATTTATTGGTCTTTTTGGGGTATTTGATGTATCTCCAGTGTATTACAACTGAGCCATTAATCTTGTCGCTTCATCAACATTAAGTGGTTCGTTTTCATGACACTGCTGAGGAATCAGCTGTTTCTGCAAAGGTTCAAGGGAAAGGCCTTTTGAGAAATGTGCAAGTTCCTTTTGTATATCTACAAAAGCTTTATTCACTCTGGTAACTTTTTCATTATTCACAATGTTTATCTTCTTAAGGTTAGTGGTAACTGGTTTTGCTTTGTTTTTAGACTTAAAGTTTTTTTGGCTGGCTATATGAAATACATTCCTGGACTTCTGCCCTCTTAGTTTGTTCTTAGCCATTGTCTTCAATATCCTCGTGCGACAACTCACGCTCCGGGTGACGCCATCTACCTTGTATCTACTTTTTAACACACTCAATATACAACCCTTTTAGAAAGTAATTATTGATTTACAATAGGTAACTTGTAAAAACATATCCCCAGCACATCACTGAAAATAAACGAGATGCCTTTACAAGCTGTTTTAGCTCTGTCAAGTCATCATATAATATAGCATTCAATGATAAAGATAAACAGAAGATATAACAAAGCTATATTAGATATTGATTCAAACATGACAGTCATTAGAAAACATAACTTGATTTTGGAAAATCTAAGCACTTGTGTGAGTCTGCTTAGTTGAGTATAATTGTATTCACTACAGGGAAAATATCCTAGATTTTCACCATTCTTTTTTTTATTAAAGAATCTTACTGACAAAACAAACAAACAAAAACACAAAAAAAGCACTTGTGACTTCTAATACCTCTACCACCCCAATAATAAAATTCTATTTCTAACATATTTGACAAGACACAGCCTATTTGGCTTTTAGTTAAATACTTCTTTGGGATCAAGGTGATGCTGGCCTCATAAAATGAGTTTGGAAGTTTTCCTTCCATTTCTATTTTTTGGAACAGTTTCAG